>NC_064624.1:205565577-205865577 GCF_023898315.1 Schistocerca nitens
GCGGAGGGGGAAAAAGGTGTAGGAATCGGCGTTATGGATGGTGACATGGGAAGGACGGCGGGAGAGAAAGGAACCGATCAGACAAACGTAGTTAATGGGAAGGGCGAAGGTTTGGAGCTTGAAGAGGAGACCGGAATGCCATACGCGGTCATATGCGCGTTCGAGGTCAAGAGAGAGGAAGATTGCGGAGCGACGGGAATTGAGCATTGTACATACATGATTTTTTTTTTTTTACTTTATTGTTATTTTAATACTTGTACAAAGCAAGTAGGCTGGCAGCGGCACACTACGCCGCTCTTCAGCCACAGCGGTTTACAAAAGTAGAAAAACGGAGAAAGACAATAAAGTGACGGGCAAAAGAAAGATGTCACATTGACACAAAAAACACGGAGTCGTTCACACGTGACGAGAACAACACTGATAACACATTGGCACGGCGCACACAACACTGATGAATCCGACGGCACAAGTGAACGTAGTAGTGGGACGGCGGACACCAAAAACACTAAACGGCGGCACACACACGAGACACAGAAGGCGATGATCTCCGGCGCGCGAATGTTCACTATGCGTGTGCGAGTCCGGGGACCTGCCAAGAGAGGAGGAGGAGGAAGTGGAGAGGGAGAGCGAGAGGGGAGAGCAGGGATGCCATGGGCAAAGGAGAGAGGGGGGAGGGAGGAAGGGGGTGAGGAAGCCCGGGGGAGGGGGGAGGAGGGAGGGGGGAAAGGAAAGAGAAGGGAGGGGATAGGAGGGAGGGAGGGTGCCTAAAGGATAGGACACAGGAGGAGGGGGGGGATCAAAGTTGATAGGAGGGGTAGATGGAGGGGAGGAGGACATCATCAGGGAGAGGGAGCTGGCGGAAGCCACCTCGGGAGAGGGTAAGGAGGGTGGAGAGATGGAGACCGGGCGGGACATGGGAGTACAGGCGCGGCAGCGGGCGGGGGTGGGAGAGGATCGGGGAGACGAGCGGGTGAGGAGGATCGAGTTTACGGGAGGTGTAGAGGATTCGTATCCTTTCGAGGAAGAGGAGGAGGTGGGGGAAGGGGATAAGGTCATACAGGATCCGCGTGGGGGAGGGGAGACGGATGCGATAGGCAAGGCGGAGAGCATGGCGTTCAAGGATTTGGAGGGATTTATAAAAGGAAGGGGGGGCGGAGATCCAGGCTGGATGGGCGTAACAGAGGATAGGGCGGATGAGGGACTTAAGGGACTTATAGGTGTGGAGGATGGTGGAGGGGTCCAGACCCCACGTACCGCCAGAAAGGAGCTTGAGGAGACGGAGTCGGGAACGTGCCTTGGCTTGGATTGTCTGGAGATGGGGAGTCCAGGAGAGACGACGGTCGAGGGTGACGCCAAGGTACTTAAGGGTGGGGGTGAGAGCGATGGGACGGCCATAAACGGTGAGATAGAAATCAAGGAGGCGGAAGGAAGGAGTGGTTTTGCCTACAATGATCGCCTGGGTTTTGGAAGGATTGACCTTGAGCAACCACTGGTTGCACCAAGCGGTGAACCGGTCAAGATGGGATTGGAGAAGGTGTTGGGAGCGTTGCAGGGTGGGGGCAAGGGCAAGGAAGGCGGTGTCATCGGCAAACTGGAGAAGGTGGACGGGGGGGTGGCGGCGGCGGCATGTCCGCCGTGTACAACAAGTACAGAAGGGGGGAGAGGACGGAGCCTTGGGGCACACCGGCGGAGGGGAAAAAGGTGTAGGAATCGGTGTTATGGATGGTGACATGGGAAGGACGGCGGGAGAGAAAGGAACCGATCAGACGAACGTAGTTAATGGGAAGGGCGAAGGTTTGGAGCTTGAAGAGGAGACCGGAATGCCATACGCGGTCATATGCGCGTTCGAGGTCAAGAGAGAGGAAGATTGCGGAGCGACGGGAATTGAGCATTGTACATACATGATTTTTTTTTTCCTTTATTGTTATTTTAACACCTTATACAAAGGCGGGCTGTCAGCAGCACAATACGCCGCTCTTCAGCCTTGAGTTTGGCAACGAGTAGTACAGAAAGGTGTCACAGAGCAGACAGTAAAAACGGTGGTCAAAAAAGGTAGACACTAAAAACCGAAAAAACATGGAGCCGTTCACGCTGGACGAGAAACATCACTAACACTGGGCGACACGATGCACAGAACACGGATGATGATGGCGACGGCACGTGAACGGTGGTGGCGTGACGGCGAACAACACGACACACAAACGAAGGCACACACACGAAACACTGACGGCGATGATCTCCGGCGCGCGAATGTTCACTGAGCGTGTACGAGTCCGGGGACCTGCCAAGAGAGGAGGTGGAGGAGGAGGAAGGGGAAGGGGAATGGGAGAGGGGAGAGCAGAGATGCCATGGGCAAAGGAGAGAGGAGGAGGGAGGAAGGGGGAGGGGAAGCCCGGGGGAGAGGGGAGGAGGGAAGGGGGAAAGGAAGGAGAAGGGAAGGGAAGGGAGGGAGGGAGGGAGGGTGCCTAAAGGATAGGACACAAAAGGTGGGGGGGTGGATCAAAGTTGATAGGAGGGGTAGATGCAGGGAAGGAGGACATCATCAGGGAGGGGGAGCTGGCGGAAGCCACCTTGGAGAGGGTAAGGAGGGTGGAGAGATGGAGACCGGGTGGGATATGGGAGTATAGGCGCGGCAGCGGGCGGGGGTGGGAGAGGATCGGGGAGACGAGCGGGTGAGGAGGATCGAGTTTACGGGAGGTGTATAGGATTCGTATCCTTTCGAGGAAGAGGAGGAGGTGGGGGAAGGGGATAAGATCATACAGGATCCGCGTGGGGGAGGGGAGACGGATGCGATAGGCAAGGCGGAGAGCATGGCGTTCAAGGATTTGGAGGGATTTATAAAAGGAAGGGGGGGCGGAGATCCAGGCTGGATGGGCGTAGCAGAGGATAGGGCGGATGAGGGACTTATAGGTGTGGAGGATGGTGGAGGGGTCCAGACCCCACATACGGCCGGAAAGGAGCTTGAGGAGACGGAGTCGGGAACGTGCCTTGGCTTGGATTGTCTGGAGATGGGGAGTCCAGGAGAGGCGACGGTCGAGGGTGACGCCAAGGTACTTAAGGGTGGGGGTGAGAGCGATGGGACGGCCATAAACGGTGAGATAGAAATCAAGGAGGCGGAAGGAAGGGGTGGTTTTGCCTACAATGATCGCCTGGGTTTTGGAAGGATTGACCTTGAGCAACCACTGGTTGCACCAAGCGGTGAACCGGTCAAGATGGGATTGGAGAAGGTGTTGGGAGCGTTGCAGGGTGGGGGCAAGGGCAAGGAAGGCGGTGTCATCGGCAAACTGGAGAAGGTGGACGGGGGCTGGCGGCGGCGGCATGTCCGCCGTGTACAAGAGGTACAGAAGGGGGGAGAGGACGGAGCCTTGGGGCACACCGGCAGAGGGGAAAAAGGTGTAGGAATCTGCGTTATGGATGGTGACATAGGAAGGACGGCGGGAGAGAAAGGAGCCGATCAGACGGACGTAGTTAATGGGAAGGGCGAAGGTTTGGAGCTTGAAGAGGAGACCGAAATGCCATACGCGGTCATAGGCACGTTCGAGGTCCAGGGAGAGGAAGATTGCGGAGCGACGGGAATTAAGCTGTTCGGAAAGGAGATGAGTGAGGTGAAGGAGAAGGTCGTTGGAAGAGAAGGACGGCCGAAAGCCACACTGGGTAACGGGAAGAAGGCGGTGCTGGCGGAGATGCTGGTGGATGCGGCGGGTGAGGATAGATTCCAGGACCTTGCTGAAGACCGAGGTAAGGCTGATGGGGCGGTAGGAGGAGACGGCGGACGGTGGTTTGCCGGGTTTAAGGAACATGAGGATACGGGAGGTTTTCCACAGGTCGGGGTAGTAACCGGTGGACAGGACTACATTGTAGAGCCTGGCCAGGGTGGAGAGGAAAGAGATAGGAGCTTCACGAAGGTGGCGGTAGGTGATACATACATGATTTTTTTTTTTTTTTTTCTTTTTTGTGATTTCATTCCCCTGCCCCATACGGGCAGGGGAGGGCTGTCAGCAGCACAATCCGCCGCTCTTCAGCCGAGTGATATGACAATTAAAACAAGAATAAAATAATACATACAGAAGGAGGTAAAAAGGGGGAACATAAAACAGAGTAAGGGGAAAAATGGAGGTAAAAATACACTGATATGTAGACGTTCATTGGGGACAGTTAAAAAAGTCACCAGAAAGTTAAAAAAACACAATTGGTGATTCTTAAAACACATGGAAGTCACTAGATGCACAGGCACAGGTTAAAAGTCGGCCACAGTATTAAAAACACTCCGAAACAACACACTTAAAACCCACTCGGAGCACACACGACGAAGAATAAAACTACCAGGTGGGACCTGCCGAGGGAAAGGGCAGAGAGGATGGAAAAGGAAGGGAGAGCATGGGGCAGCTGGGGAAGCGGCGGGAGGAAGGGAGGAGGGGAACCGTGGGTTCACGAAGAGGCAGGAGACACATGGGGCGGGAGAGGAAAAGGGAAGACAGGGTAGGAGGGAGCGCAGAGACACTGAAAGAAGGCACAAGAGATGGAGGGGGAGGGGAAATCCGCTCAGAAGGAGGGAGGGGGAGGAGAGGGAGCCCTGAGGAGGAGGCAAGGAGAGGGGGTTAGAGTTGGTAGGAAGGGTAGATGTCAGGGCGAAGCTCATCATCCGGGAGCGGTAGACGGTGGAAGTTGTGGTGGGAAAGGAGATGGAGGGTGTGGAGATGGAGAGAGGGAGGGACACAACGGTAAAGGCGCGGCAACTGGTCGGGAGTGGAGAGGAAGGGAGACACCAGGGGGTGGGGGGGATCAAGGCGACGGACAACATAGAGTGTGCGGATGTGTTCAAGGAAAAGGAGAAGGTGGGGGAAGGGGATGAGGTCATAGAGGATGCGCGTGGGGGACGGAAGGCGGATGCGGAAGGCGAGGCGGAGCGCATGGCGTTCGAGGATTTGGAGAGCGTTATAGAACCGGGGAGGGGCGGAAATCCAAGCGATGCTGGCATAACAAAGGATGGGGCGGATCATGGATTTGTAGGTGTGGAGGATGGTAGAAGGATGCAGACCCCATGTCCGGCCGGACAGGAGTTTCAGGAGGCGGAGGCGGTTGTGAGCTTTGTTTTGGATGGTAAGGAGATGGGGAGTCCAGGTGAGGTGGCGGTCGAGGGTGAGGCCAAGGTATTTGAGGGTAGGAGTGAGGTGGATAGGACGGCCATAAATGGTGAGGTAGAAATCATGGAGGCGGAAGGAACGGGTGGTGCGGCCTATGATGATCGCCTGGGTCTTGGAGGGATTAACACGGAGGAACCACTGGTTGCACCAAGCGGTGAATTGGTCAAGGTGGGTTTGGAGAGTACGTTGGGACCGTTGAAGGGTAGGATAAAGGGCTAGGAAGGCGGTGTCATCAGCGAACTGGAGAAGATGAACAGGAGGGGGAGGTTTGGGCATATCAGCAGTGTACAGGAGATAGAGGAGAGGGGAAAGGACAGAACCTTGGGGCACGCCGGCAGAGGGGTAGAAAGTACGGGAGTTGGAATTGTGGATAGTCACATAGGAGGGACGATGGGAGAGGAAGGAAGCAACGAGACGGACGAAGTTGATGGGGAGAGCATAGGTCTGGAGTTTGAAAAGGAGCCCGGGATGCCAGACACGGTCATAGGCGTTCTGGAGGTCAAGGGAAACAAAGATAGCAGAGCGACGGGAGTTAAGTTGGAGGGAAAGAAGATGGGTAAGGTTAAGGAGCTGGTCGTCAGCAGAGAAGGAAGGCCGGAAGCCACATTGGGTAAGAGGAAGGAGGCGGTGCTGGTTAAGGTGGCAGTGGATACGGCGAGAGAGGATGGCCTCAAAGACCTTACTGAACACGGAGGTGAGGCAGATGGGACGATAGGAAGAGGTAGCAGAGGGGGGTTTGTTAGGCTTAGGGAACAGCAGGACACGGGAAGTCTTCCACAGGTCAGGGTAAAATCCAGTGGAGAGGAGGACATTGTACAGGGTAGCAAGGACAGACAGGAAGGATGGAGGGGATTCCTTGAGGTGACGGTAGGTGACGCCATCATGACCAGGGGCGGTGTTGCGTTTGGAGCGGAGGACGAGTGTGATGTCTTGCATGGTGATGGGAGTGTTGATGTCGGAGGGGGGTAGCCGATCCAAGTACTGGAAGCTAGGGGCGAGCGGGGGGACCGAGGTGTCAGTGCGGTCAAGGACAGTGGGGAAGAGGGAGTAATCAAAATGGGGATCGTCAGGAATGGAGAAGACCTCGGATAGGTGGGAAGCAAAATGGTTAGCCTTACTGAGGTTGTCAGGAAAAGGGCGGTCGTCATGGAGGATGGGGTAATGCGGGGTGGGATGGCTACCAGTAAGGCGGTGGAAGGCTGACCAGTACTTGGAGGAGTTGACAGGGAGGGTGGAGTTGAGGCGTGTGCATGTCTGACGCCAGTCCCGGCGTTTCTTTGCTGTAAGGAGGTTCCGGAGATGTCGCTGTAATTGCCGGTGGCGGGTGAGAGTATCCCGGTCACGAGTGCGGAGGAAGGAGCGGTAGAGCCTGCGGGATTCACGCAGAAGAAGGACGGGCTGCGGAGGAAGCGTAGGGCGGTGAGGGTGGATGAGTTTGGTAGGGACATGAGCCTCCACAGCGTCAGTGATGGTCTTCTGGAGGAAGGAAGAGGCATGGGTGATGTCATCAGGGTGGTGGAAAGTGAGGGGGTGGCTGTCGACCTGTAAGGCAATGGATTCCCGGTAGGCATCCCAATTGGCACGGTGGTAGTCATGGACAGACTTGGGAGGGGCAGGGGGGCGGGTGGCTGCAGTGGCAGGACGGGTAGAGGAGATGGTGAGAAGGACAGGGAGATGGTCACTACCGACGGGATCGAGGACATCAACGGCAATGCGACCAAGGAGGTTGGGGGAAGCGAGGAGAACATCGGGGGTGGAGTTACTTTCAGGACGGGTGTGCTGTGGGAGAGGAACAAGGTCACCATGGAGGGTGGCAAGGAACTGATGCCACCGCCGAAGGGTGGCAGGGTCACGGCTGTGGATGTTGAGGTCAGCGGCGATCACATAGGTGGAGAAGGTACGGTCAACTACATACATGATTTTTTTTTTTTTTTTTTTTCTTTATTGTGATTTCATTCCCCTGCCCCATACGGGCAGGGGAGGGCTGTCAGCAGCACAATCCGCCGCTCTTCAGCCGAGTGATATGACAATTAAAACAAGAATAAAATAATACATACATAAGGAGGTAAAAAGGGGGAACATAAAACAGAGTAAGGGGAGAAAATGGAGGTAAAAATACACTGATATGTAGACGTTCATTGGGGACAGTTAAAAAAGTCACCAGAAAGTTAAAAAAACACAATTGGTGATTCTTAAAACACATGGAAGTCACTAGATGCACAGGCACAGGTTAAAAGTCGGCCACAGTATTAAAAACACTCCGAAACAACACACTTAAAACCCACTCGGAGCACACACGACGAAGAATAAAACTACCAGGTGGGACCTGCCGAGGGAAAGGGCAGAGAGGATGGAAAAGGAGGGGAGAGCATGGGGCAGCTGGGGAAGCGGCGGGAGGAAGGGAGGAGGGGAACCGTGGGTTCACGAAGAGGCAGGAGACACATGGGGCGGGAGAGGAAAAGGGAAGACAGGGCAGGAGGGAGCGCAGAGACACTGAAAGAAGGCACAAGAGATGGAGGGGGAGGGGAAATCCGCTCAGAAGGAGGGAGGGGGAGGAGAGGGAGCCCTGAGGAGGAGGCAGGAAGAGGGGGTTAGAGTTGGTAGGAAGGGTAGATGTCAGGGCGAAGCTCATCATCCGGGAGCGGTAGACGGTGGAAGTTGTGTTGGGAAAGGAGATGGAGGGTGTGGAGATGGAGAGAGGGAGGGACACAACGGTAAAGGCGCGGCAACTGGTCGGGAGTGGAGAGGAAGGGAGACACCAGGGGGTGAGGGGGATCAAGGCGACGGACAACATAGAGTGTGCGGATGTGTTCAAGGAAAAGGAGAAGGTGGGGGAAGGGGATGAGGTCATAGAGGATGCGCGTGGGGGACGGAAGGCGGATGCGGAAGGCGAGGCGGAGCGCATGGCGTTCGAGGATTTGGAGGGCGTTATAGAACCGGGGAGGGGCGGAAATCCAAGCGATGCTGGCATAACAAAGGATGGGGCGGATCAAGGATTTGTAGGTGTGGAGGATGGTAGAAGGATGCAGACCCCACGTCCGGCCGGACAGGAGTTTCAGGAGGCGGAGGCGGTTGTGAGCTTTGTTTTGGATGGTAAGGAGATGGGGAGTCCAGGTGAGGTGGCGGTCGAGGGTGAGGCCAAGGTATTTGAGGGTAGGAGTGAGGTGGATAGGACGGCCATAAATGGTGAGGTAGAAATCATGGAGGCGGAAGGAACGGGTGGTGCGGCCTATGATGATCGCCTGGGTCTTGGAGGGATTAACACGGAGGAACCACTGGTTGCACCAAGCGGTGAATTGGTCAAGGTGGGTTTGGAGAGTACGTTGGGACCGTTGAAGGGTAGGATAAAGGGCTAGGAAGGCGGTGTCATCAGCGAACTGGAGAAGATGAACAGGAGGGGGAGGTTTGGGCATATCAGCAGTGTACAGGAGATAGAGGAGAGGGGAAAGGACAGAACCTTGGGGCACGCCGGCAGAGGGGTAGAAAGTACGGGAGTTGGAATTGTGGATAGTCACATAGGAGGGACGATGGGAGAGGAAGGAAGCAACGAGACGGACGAAGTTGATGGGGAGAGCATAGGTCTGGAGTTTGAAAAGGAGCCCGGGATGCCAGACACGGTCATAGGCGTTCTGGAGGTCAAGGGAAACAAAGATAGCAGAGCGACGGGAGTTAAGTTGGAGGGAAAGAAGATGGGTAAGGTTAAGGAGCTGGTCGTCAGCAGAGAAGGAAGGCCGGAAGCCACATTGGGTAAGAGGAAGGAGGCGGTGCTGGTTAAGGTGGCAGTGGATACGGCGAGAGAGGATGGCCTCAAAGACCTTACTGAACACGGAGGTGAGGCAGATGGGACGATAGGAAGAGGTAGCAGAGGGGGGTTTGTTAGGCTTAGGGAACAGCAGGACACGGGAAGTCTTCCACAGGTCAGGGTAAAATCCAGTGGAGAGGAGGACATTGTACAGGGTAGCAAGGACAGACAGGAAGGATGGAGGGGATTCCTTGAGGTGACGGTAGGTGACGCCATCATGACCAGGGGCGGTGTTGCGTTTGGAGCGGAGGACGAGTGTGATGTCTTGCATGGTGATGGGAGTGTTGATGTCGGAGGGGGGTAGCCGATCCAAGTACTGGAAGCTAGGGGCGAGCGGGGGGACCGAGGTGTCAGTGCGGTCAAGGACAGTGGGGAAGAGGGAGTAATCAAAATGGGGATCGTCAGGAATGGAGAAGACCTCGGATAGGTGGGAAGCAAAATGGTTAGCCTTACTGAGGTTGTCAGGAAAAGGGCGGTCGTCATGGAGGATGGGGTAATGCGGGGTGGGATGGCTACCAGTAAGGCGGTGGAAGGCTGACCAGTACTTGGAGGAGTTGACAGGGAGGGTGGAGTTGAGGCGTGTGCATGTCTGACGCCAGTCCCGGCGTTTCTTTGCTGTAAGGAGGTTCCGGAGATGTCGCTGTAATTGCCGGTGGCGGGTGAGAGTATCCCGGTCACGAGTGCGGAGGAAGGAGCGGTAGAGCCTGCGGGATTCACGCAGAAGAAGGACGGCCTGCGGAGGAAGCGTAGGGCGGTGAGGGTGGATGAGTTTGGTAGGGACATGAGCCTCCACAGCGTCAGTGATGGTCTTCTGGAGGAAGGAAGAGGCATGGGTGATGTCATCAGGGTGGTGGAAAGTGAGGGGGTGGCTGTCGACCTGTAAGGCAATGGATTCCCGGTAGGCATCCCAATTGGCACGGTGGTAGTCATGGACAGACTTGGGAGGGGCAGGGGGGCGGGTGGCTGCAGTGGCAGGACGGGTAGAGGAGATGGTGAGAAGGACAGGGAGATGGTCACTACCGACGGGATCGAGGACATCAACGGCAATGCGACCAAGGAGGTTGGGGGAAGCGAGGAGAACATCGGGGGTGGAGTTACTTTCAGGACGGGTGTGCTGTGGGAGAGGAACAAGGTCACCATGGAGGGTGGCAAGGAACTGATGCCACCGCCGAAGGGTGGCAGGGTCACGGCTGTGGATGTTGAGGTCAGCGGCGATCACATAGGTGGAGAAGGTACGGTCAACTACATACATGATTTTTTTTTTTTTTTTTTTTCCTTTATTGTTATTTTAACACCTTATACAAAGGCGGGCTGTCAGCGGCACAATACGCCGCTCTTCAGCCTTGAGTTTGGCAACAAGTAGTACAGAAAGGTGGCACAGAGCAGACAGTAAAAACGGTGGTCAAAAAAGGTAGACACTAAAAATCGAAAAAACATGGAGCCGTTCACGCTGGACGAGAAACATCACTAACACTGGGCGACACGATGCACAGAACACGGATGATGATGGCGACGGCACGTGAACGGTGGTGGCGTGACGGCGAACAACACTACACACAAACGAAGGCACACACACGAAACACTGACGGCGATGATCTCCGGCGCGCGAATGTTCACTGAGCGTGTACGAGTCCGGGGACCTGCCAAGAGAGGAGGTGGAGGAGGAGGAAGGGGAAGGGGAATGGGAGAGGGGAGAGCAGAGATGCCATGGGCAAAGGAGAGAGGAGGAGGGAGGAAGGGGGAGGGGAAGCCCGGGGGAGAGGGGAGGAGGGAAGGGGAAAAGGAAGGAGAAGGGAAGGGAAGGGAGGGAGGGAGGGTGCCTAAAGGATAGGACACAGGAGGTGGGGGGGTGGATCAAAGTTGATAGGAGGGGTAGATGCAGGGAAGGAGGACATCATCAGGGAGGGGGAGCTGGCGGAAGCCACCTTGGGAGAGGGTAAGGAGGGTGGAGAGATGGAGACCGGGTGGGATATGGGAGTATAGGCGCGGCAGCGGGCGGGGGTGGGAGAGGATCGGGGAGACGAGCGGGTGAGGAGGATCGAGTTTACGGGAGGTGTATAGGATTCGTATCCTTTCGAGGAAGAGGAGGAGGTGGGGGAAGGGGATAAGATCATACAGGATCCGCGTGGGGGAGGGGAGACGGATGCGATAGGCAAGGCGGAGAGCATGGCGTTCAAGGATTTGGAGGGATTTATAAAAGGAAGGGGGGGCGGAGATCCAGGCTGGATGGGCGTAGCAGAGGATAGGGCGGATGAGGGACTTACAGGTGTGGAGGATGGTGGAGGGGTTACATACATGAGCAAGTTACCGTATCTAATGCACACCTTACCAAGAAACTTTGTGGGTATGAAGTATATTGCTCAGAAATAATAAAAATACGTGGGCGCTTATTGCTATTTTGTTAGCAAACTACGAATAAGCAAGTGATATACCTGCAAAAATTTATGTTAATTTGAACGTTTTCGTGTTAAACTTGCCAATGCGAAGTAAAATATGCAGCGCTTCAATACTGTAGAGTTGTTCGGCGTTGCCAACAGATGTCAGCTGAAGACGCTGCCTCCGATAATACGGCGATCCTTTCAGCCCTGTCTCATATCGCCGTCTACGGTTGGTGATTGGCCGAAAACGAGTTGCATCGGCGGCGTACAGTTTTAGGTTCGTTTAAGCAGTCGCCGGCGGTTCCACGCGCATGCGCAGAGCTGAGGTGAAATTTACAGAATGCTATTCTTTGGCATATTACGGACTGGCAGCACACGCTTGTTTTTATCTTTGTAGCTCTTCACATGGCTTTACATTGATACCTAGAGAAAGGAATCCACTACGCGCCGGTCATACTGTGCCTTGTGTTCCTTTAATTGTCCCAGTGTGTGGTTTTTTGTGTACGATACTCTTTTACGGGTTTTATCTCCATTTTACAGTCGCCCCTCTTGTGTCTATTGTCTTCCATGATGTTCCCCCTTTTTTGTGTCTATGTTCGCCACGTTTTCTCCTTTGTTATTTTTAAATGTTTTCTATTGTTTGTTCTATGTCTCTCGGCTGAAGAGATGGGGAACTGAAATACAATGAAGGGGGGAGGGGGGGGGGGAAGGGGGATCCATACTCGGGGAAACATAGCGTAGTCAGGTGAATGTCTTTCATGAAAATTATCTAAAAGTCGGTATTCTGCAGACCCTTTATGGCTACTTACAAGTCGTCATTTATCTTCGAAGTTATTAATAATACTACCATACGCCAAGGTCTAGCCCCCTCCCCGCCAAACTGTCATAAATAACCTATTATCCTTAGATCTGTTATACATGAGCAACTGCCTTATTACGTTTTTAATTTCTGCTAGAAATTCGTAATCCTTCCTACTAGCTTTCTGTAGCGTTGCGTAGACATGAACCTGACGGGAATTGCTACATAACGGTACTGCACAGTAAGACTTAACAAAAAAAAAAAAAAAGTCTATGTTGAAGTCAGCGTACCCTGAACAGTAGATTAGGCGATGAGTGGGAAGAAGAAACCCTTAATGTTCGGACACAGAATTAATAGTGCCCTGCTTGACACAGTCGTTTACATATCTGGGCATAACACGGTATGGAATGGAAGGAGCGTGTGTGATCTGTAGGTGGGAAGGCGAATCGACGACTTTGGTTAACTGGGAGAATTTTAGGAAAATGTGGTTCATCTTTAAAGGAGACCAGTTCTCGAGTACTGTTCGTATGTTTGGGATCCGTACGAGATCAGATTAAAGGAAGACTTCTAAGCAACTCGGAGGCGGGCTGCTATATTTGTTACCGGAGGGTTCGAACGACATGCAGTTGTTGTGCAGATGCTTTAGGAAAGCAAACAGGAATAATTGGAGGGAAGGCGATGTTCTTTTTGAGAGCACCATTGAGAAAATTTAAGTACCGGCACTTGAGACTGACTGCCGAAAGATTCTAGTTCTGCTCACATACATTTCCCATAAGGAGCACGAGGATAAGATTAGAGACATTAGGGCTTGTACAGAGGCATATAGACAGCGGCTTTTCCTTCATTCCATTTGTGAGTGGGACAGGGAAGGACATGGCTAATAGTGGTACAGGGTAACCACCGCTACACATTGTACAGTAGCTTTCGGAGTATCTACATGAACATAGATGTAGAGTCTTTGACAAGTCTGGCGGCAATAAAACACGGGAAGTGACGTTGTTAACAGGAGTTACCACATCCGGTAGAAGGCGTCGTGAGTATTATCTTTGAAGACGAAATTTTTGGCCAGCAGCCAGATATATGTTTGTTATAGTTCTCGTCAAGATAAGTTGATGCATCATTGAACTGTAGTAGTAACAAAGCAACAGGCTTTGTACTGTACCGATTTCTAAGAGACGAAAAGCGCAACGCAAAATTGTCGGAGAGAGAATAATAAATGTTATATACATTCACGTTTTGGGAGGCACATACAGTACTGGCCATTAAAATTGCTGCACCAAGAAGAAATGCAGATGATGAATGAGTATTCATTGGACAAATATATTATACTAGAACTGACATGTGATTACATTTTCAAGCAATTTTGGTGCATACATCCTGAGAAATCAGTACCCAGAAGGACCACCTCAGGCTGTAATAACGGCCTTGATATGCCTGGGCATTTTGTAAATATTTCTATTCTTCATATACAAGATATGCCTGTAAGAGTTGCTGTTAAGTCAATTATAAGTTCATCAGGCAAATTAAGGAAAACTAAAATTTCAAATGGGGGGATGGATACCTATACAAAGCGTTAATATGCATATCTTACAATTAAATTATGAAGTAGTCTACATACTAATGCAATGAGTTTGTTGAGGTGATGAATCCATAAACAATAAACACATTCCAAGTACAGGAAACCCTGGTTAAATAGTGTTATACTGCTGAACGCTAAATAGAATAGATAAAAAAGTACATGGAACTTTTCACTGCATTTGCATAACTTTCTGGATTAAAATTATCTTTCACAGATGAATAATATTGAATTCAATTTGTGTTAATCACCAAAATTTTAATAAATTCAGGGACAAGCATTATAGCGCTTGGATCAATCGTAATTCCTTCCTTTTGACAAAATGGTAGCATGTTATAATAATAGTATTTCTATGGATTAGTACACCCAGTAACAGAACACTGCTGTTGTAAATGAGAGCAGTAACGGTTGCACCAGATCTACATCCACAAAGGTGCTATCCAGCATAAATATTTTGTGAAATGTACCTAAGACAAAGAGTTACAAAAAAGGACTCTGGGTTAAGTAGGTATAATCTTGCGTAGGAAGTACCTCATGTCAGGACACGATACAAGAAAACATAAAAAAGGTATTTACTTTCACAGTTACTTTTTATTTTCCATGTACCATTAAGATTAATCAAATATGTGTAATAAGATATCAGATCACAATACCATTACTTCAGACAAACAAAAATTTATGAATAAACGCAAGTGGTAGAACAGCCTGGCAAGATATTTTAAGAGCAGTAACTGAAATTTATACCGGTAGTGAATAAGCAAAATGTATTGTGAACTTCTCAGTACTGTACTGCATAGTCCAAAATAAAAGAACTGTGATTGTACAATTGAGAGATAGCAGAATCCAAAAACTGAATCTTACTATTCTGCAAGTGGCACCAGTTGCACACCTATTGCAGTAAACTATACATTAAATCATGATCTCAGTTTCACGTATCACTATGAGTGATTGACACTTACAATGAAAATCAAATTATGTGCATTTTGTGTACTTAGGTAGAACTTACAAAAATTGTTTGTGTAAACATTTTGAAATCCCACTTGTGAAATGCGAACAACAATATTTTAGAGTCATTGGCGAATCTAGAAAATGGAAAAAGGAAACTGAGCAGGCGAGAGAGAGAGAGAGAGAGAGAGAGAGAGAGAGGGAGCATGCTGGGACATAGTAGAGACAGGATAGTGAGCTGTTAGTTGCAGCATCTGCAGGCTATGCTGGGGCTGTGGGGGAAGTGGAGTAAAGTAGAGAAGGGAAAAACATATTGCCAGTGTGCCGGTGGGGTAGAAGGTTGTGTAGGGCCGGAGAATCTCAGTGGGGCAGGGAAGGTTAAGAACAGGGTGGTGGTGTGGGTGGTAAGAATCGTGTCAGTGAAGAAGTCACTGAATTCGAGCATATCGGGTCGGGTGGCATGCTCGGCAAATGGGTGATCCAGCTGTCTCTCGGCCAGTTTGGCATTGGCCATTCATTTGGAGACACAACTTGGCAGTGGACATGACCGTGTAGTGTGACAGACAGTGGCTGCAGATAACTGGGTAGATCACATGACTGCTTTCACATTTGCCCCTGCCTTCCATGGGATGGGAGATGTCAGGGACAGGACTGGAGTGTATTGTGATATGGGTCAGGTTTTGCATCTATTACAGGATAAGCCCCATGGGACAATTAGGTAGTCTCTTCTATGATGCCTCTCCAGTAGCACACCATTCTGAAGTGGAAAATCTTAATCAGTTCAGAATGGTGTTTGCTCGAAAATGTACGCACCGCCACAATTTTGGTTTCAGTTTTTCATATTTTGTCTTGAAGGTCCAATTGTTGGATGATGACCAATTTCTTAACGTCATGAGAAAAAAAATATACTACTCAGTATAGACTATAATTATTAACAATAATTTGGTCTGTAAAAAGTGTAGTGATCTAAGACTTTGGAATAGTGTGTGGAATCATTTTATGCCTCTGCGTTGGCACTAATCCATTTACTGGTACGAGCACAATACTGAACATCGTGGAAGATTACACAATTTTCATAACTAATCAGTTAACGAAGTAAGCCACCGTATGCATAAAAATTGGAGTAACAGAAGTACAGCGCTCGGAGATGAAATCTAATAAGCACAGAGTCAAAATTTGCAATGTAAAATGTGTCTACTTCTGAACTTTAATGATGATTATCGTTTTTCCACAAAATTTTAAGTATGTTAATGAAAAGTATTATTGCTTCTAAATGGTATCAAATACACATTTGTATCATTATAATTTTCCATTAACTATTCTCAGATCCAATATTTACTGTCAACAAACATTTGATATAATAGTCAGTGGATGTAGACCCATTTATAACATGGCTCCAGCATGTACAAGAAAGTATTTAAAAAAGAACAAAAAAATATTCTGAACCGCCCTTGAAGGCCCAACGGTACTGACTCGCTGCTGTGTCACCCCTCAGCCCTTAGGCATTACCAGGTGCAGATACAGAGGGGCATGTGGTCAGTACACAACTCTCCCAGTCGTTGGCAGCTTTCGTGGCCAGTTTTGCTACTTCTCAGTCGAGCAGCTTCTCAATACGCCTCACAAGGGCTGAGTGCACCTCGTTTGCCAACAGCACTCGGCAGACCCGTATAGTGACCCATCCGAGTGCTGGCCGAGCCCGACAGCGCTTAACATCGGTGATCTGACGGGAACTGGTGTTACCGCTGCAGCGAGACCACTGGCCGAGAGAAATGTCGGTTTCATTTTTTATTGTGTTCTGACCAAAGGAAACTAGGGCACAATTGTCTTTCAAGTGTTCCTTGCTGTATTAAATAACTCACGGACTTCAACATGTTTGCACAAGAAAGATTAAATACAAAATAATATTTAATTATTACGGGCTCCAAATATTTATGTTTTCTGTGTAGTATTATCACTCCTAGCATATTTGTGTGTTTGTGATATTTTTTATTTCAATGTTACAAAATCACTGATTAAAAAATTGGCTAATTAGAAATTGCTTTCCCACGAATAAAGAGTGTTAGACATGTATTTGAACACAGGAAGCAAGCTGTACAGGATACTCCCTCAACGCAAGTTTCACATCCTTTGCTGTCCTTTGTCAGTGGTGTTACTAATGCCCTTGGTCCCTGCAAACCAAGTTGGACCTGGAATATTAGACAGTGAGTACCAGTGTAATAAAGTCTCAATCAATATTGTAATGTTTAATAGAATTATAATTACACATTTTGCTCGTCTTTACTCTCGGTGCATTTCCTTTGCCACAGCTGAATAATAAATCTGTAAAAATGTAATTGTAATGATCACATTTTTTTTTTTTCCTTTATTGTAATTTTTATCACCTTACATAAGGCGGGCTGGCAGCAGCTGAGTACGCCGCTCTTCAGCCTTGAGATTTACAATAAGTAAGAAATAGAGGGGACACAGAGAATACAATCAAAAATGGCGGGCAAAACAATGTAGACACCAAAAAACAAAAAACACGGAGCCGTTCACGCCTGATGAGAAAACATCACTGACACTAGTGGACACGGCGCACAAAACAGGGACGATGGCGATGGTACACGTGAACAGTGGCGGCGTTCCGGCGAACAAACACTAAACACAAACGAAGACACACACACGAGACACTAATGGCGATGACCTCCGGCGCGCGAATGTTCACTATGCGTGTGCGAGTCCGGGGACCTGCCAAGAGAGGAGGAGGAGAAAGGGGAGTGGGAGAGCGAGAGGGGAGAGCAGAGATGCCACGGGCAGGGGAGAAAGGGGGGAGGGAGGAAGGGGGAGGGGAAGCCCGGGGGAAGAGCGGTGGAGGGAGGTGACGGGGAAAAAGGAAAGAGAAGGGAAGGGAAGGGAAGGGAAGAGAAGGGAGGGAGGGTGCCTAAAGGAAAGGACACAGGAAGTGGGGGGGGCAGGGTCAAAGTTGATAGGAGGGGTAGATGGAGGGGAGGAGGACATCATCAGGGAGGGGGAGCTGGCGGAAGCCACCTTGGGAGAGGGTAAGGAGGGTGGAGAGATGGAGACCAGGTGGGACGTGGGCATACAGGCGCGGCAGCGGGCGGGGGTGGGAGAGGATCGGGGAGACGAGCGGGTGAGGAGGGTCGAGTTTACGGGAGGTGTACAGGATCCGTATCCTTTCAAGGAAAAGCAGGAGGTGGGGGAAGGGGATGAGATCATACAGGATCCGCGTGGGGGAGGGGAGACGGATGCGACAGGCGAGGCGGAGAGCATGGCGTTCAAGGATTTGGAGGGATTTATAAAAGGGAGGGGGGGCGGAGATCCAAGCCGGATGGGCATAACAAAGGATAGGGCGGATGAGGGATTTATAGGTGTGGAGGATGGTGGAGGGGTCCAGACCCCACGTACGGCCAGAGAGGAGCTTTAGGAGATTGAGTCGGGAGCGTGCCTTGGCTTGGATTGTCCGGAGGTGGGGAGTCCAGGAGAGGCGACGGTCAAGGGTGACGCCAAGGTACTTAAGGGTGGGAGTGAGGGCGATAGGACGGCCATAGATGGTGATGTAGAAATCAAGGAGGCGGAAGGAAGGGGTGGTTTTGCCTACAATGATCGCCTGGGTTTTGGAGGGATTGACCTTGAGCAACCACTGGTTGCACCAAGCGGTGAACCGGTCAAGATGGGATTGGAGAAGGTGTTGGGAGCGCTGTAGGGTGGGGGCAAGGGCAAGGAAGGCGGTGTCATCGGCAAACTGGAGAAGGTGGACAGGGGCTGACGGCGGCGGCATATCCGCCGTGTACAAGAGGTACAGAAGGGGGGAGAGGACGGAGCCTTGGGGCACACCGGCAGAGGGGAAAAAGGTGTAGGAATCTGTGTTATGGACGGTGACATAGGAAGGACGGCGGGAGAGAAAGGATCCTATCAGACGGACGTAGTTAATGGGAAGGGCGAAGGTTTGGAGCTTGAAGAGGAGACCGGAATGCCATACGCGGTCATAGGCACGTTCGAGGTCCAGGGAGAGGAAGATTGCGGAGCGACGGGAATTAAGTTGTTCGGTAAGGAGATGAGTGAGGTGAAGGAGAAGGTCGTCGGAAGAGAAGGACGGCCGAAAGCCACACTGGGTAACGGGAAGGAGGCGGTGCTGGCGGAGATGCTGGTGCATGCGGCGGGTGAGGATAGATTCCAGGACCTTGCTGAAGACCGAGGTAAGGCAGATGGGGCGGTAGGAGGAGACGGCTGACGGCGGTTTGCCAGGTTTAAGGAACATGAGGATACGGGAGGTTTTCCACAGGTCGGGGTAGTAACCGGTGGACAGGACTACATTGTAGAGCCTGGCCAGGGTGGAGAGGAAAGAGACAGGAGCTTCACGAAGGTGACGGTAGGTGACACGATCGTGGCCAGGAGCGGTGTTGCGTTTCGTGCGGAGTGTAGCAATGAGATCCTGTGTAGTGATAGGGGCATTGAGTTCCGTGTGTGCAATGTTGTCCAAGTACTGGAAACCAGGAGCGAGGGGAGGGACAGATGTGTCAGTTCGATCGCGGATATCCGGGAAGAGGGAGTAATCGAACTGCGGATCATCGGGAATGGAAAATACATCGGAGAGGTAGGAGGCAAAGTGGTTGGCCTTGCTAAGGGAGTCAGGGAAAGGATGATCATCATGGAGAAGAGGATAATAAGGGGAGGGCTTAGTTCCAGTAAGGCGACGGAAGGCCGACCAGAACTTGGACGAGTTTATTGGTAGGGTAGCATTTAAACGGGTGCACGTCTGTCGCCAGTCCTGGCGTTTCTTAGCCGCGAGCAAATTACGAATGTGTCGCTGGAGTTGCCGGTGGCGTCGTAGTGTGTCCGGGTCACGCGTGCGGAGGAAGGCACGGTAGAGACGACGGGATTCACGGAGGAGGAGGACGGCCTGTGGGGGTAAGGTAGGACGGTGGGGGTGTATGGCGACAGTAGGGACGTGGGCCTCCACGGCCTCAGACAAGGTCTGCTGGAGAAAGGAAGCGGCATGGGTAACATCGTCAGGGTGGTGGTAGGTGAAGGGGTGGCTATCGACCTGGGTGGAAAGGGTATCCCGGTAGGCATTCCAGTCGGCACGGGAGTAGTCATGGACATACTTAGGGGGAGGGTCATTACGAGGGTCGGGGCGGGGGCGACGACCGTCTGAAACGGTGAGGAGGACAGGGAGATGGTCGCTGCCAATAGGCTCCAGGACATCCACCGTTATGCGGCCAAGGAGGTTGGGGGAGGAGAGGATAACATCAGGAGTGGAGTTGGATTCGGGACGGGTGTGCTGGGGGATGGGAATGAGGTCGCCTTGAAGGGAGGAGAGGAACCGATGCCACTGCCGTAACTGGGCGGCGGAACGACTATGGATGTTGAGGTCGGCGGCGATCACGTAGGAGGAAAAGGTACGGTCGACGTGGGAGAGGAAGTCGAAGGGAATAGGAGCGTTGGGGCGGACATAGATGGTGGCGCAGGTAACGGTAAGGCCGGGGAAGAAGAGACTAAGGATCAGGTGTTCGGTGGGGTCGGGAAGGAGAGGTTGGAGCCGAACGGGGACCTGGCGGTGGTGACCAATGGCAACTCCGCCACGCGCAATTGGGAGGGGATTATCGGAGCGCTGGAGGAGGTAGGGCGAAGTGTGAATGGTGTGGTGGGGTTGGAGGAAGGTTTCATTAAGGAGGAAGGCATCCACGCGGTGGGTGGCAAGGGTGTGCAGGAAGAGGTTCCTGTTGGCGGGTAGGGAGCGGATGTTGTTGAAAAGGATACGTTGCTGTCGCGCCATGATCGGGATTTAAACGAGGGTGTCAAGGCGGGAGAAGGTGAAATGGGCCTGGTTGTTGGAGTAGGTGGCGTACATCTTGAGTTGGAAGACGGAACGGGCGGCAAGGGAGATCTGCTGGAGGGTGTGGGGGCGCTGAAAGGGATGAACATTCTGGAGGACGATGGTTAGGAACCTGATGATGTCCTCAGCGGTGGGGGGGGGGGACGAAGGGAATTGCCAGGAGGGGTGGGGGCGTCCAGGGGACGGACAGGGACAGTGAGTTCAGGAGTGGTTGGAGGGGGTCGGGCTTTACACTTTTGGGAGTAGGTGGGATGGGGGAGATTGCAGGTATTGCAGGAAGGAGGGGATTGGAGGTTAGGGCACTGCCGGAGGAAGTGCGCTTGCCGACAATGTGGGCAGGTGGGGGCCTCGCGGCACTCAGCTGTGGGGTGCGCGTTATAGCGCAGACACCTCTGGCAGCGCAGGGATTGAGGAGGGGAACGGGAGGGGTCGACCTTGTACCGCTGGTTAAAAAGGAGGGCACCCTCCTTCAGGAGACGGTCAATGGAGGGCGCGTGCTCAGAAAAAACCCGCATAAGGCGGGTGGGGCCGGCAGCGTAATGTATGCGGCGAACCGCACGCACCTCCAAATGGGGATGCGCCTTGAGCTCCGCCAACACCTCCTCCTCCGTGATCACTGGACTAAGCCGAGTGATCACGGCGGTGAGAGTTGGCGGGCGACGCGGAGGTTGGGGTTGGCGGGAGGGAGGTGGGGAAGGAGCAGGGGTGAGAGAGGCATGCGGGCCAAAGCGGGTGACAGGGATGCGGGAAAGGAGGTATGTGTGGAGGGTTGGGCTGGGGGAGGAGATGAGGACCGAATCACGGCGAGGAGTGAGGAGGGAGATGGGGGCACCAGGGCAATGCTGGCGAAGGAAGAGGGTGAGGTTCCGGGCTTCAGGGAGAGAGGGATCAGGACGGGAGAGGAGGTAGCGGTAGGAGGAGGGGGTAGAGGAGGAGGAGGAGGGGGCAGGGACCGGCGGGGAGACATCCATGGCATCATGGGTGGGGGAAGGAGGACGAGGCGGAGCCTTTTTGGAAGCAGAGGAAGCAGGGGTGCCACTGGGGCGCTTGACGGCGGTGGAGGAGGTGTGGGGGACGGGAACAACGGGAATGTGGCGGGGAGGGGCAGGTCCCGGGGCCGGAGGCGGCGCTGGAGATGGTGATGGTGACGGTGAAGGTGAAGGCGAAGTCGACGGTGGCGGCGGTGATGGCGAAGGTGACGGTGAGAGCTGGGCGTGGACAGTGGCCCGACGGGCCACCACCCGAGCCGGAGCTACAGTGACAGGCTGGGGAGTGGGGGGAAAGGATCAGAACGAGAGGGGCGAGAGGAAGAAGCGGGAGAGGGGGCGACAAAGATAGAGGGTGAAGGGAGAGTGAGGAGAGGTGGGATGGAAGGAGGGGGGTGGGACTGGGCACACCAAGTTATAGTGGTGGAGGCGGCGGAAGGGGAAGTATAAACTATGGCGGTGGTGGTAGCGGTGGCAGCGGTGGTGGGGGCGGACATGACGGTAGACAGAAACAATAACGAACAGAACGGAGAGGAAAGGACAGAAACTGGGGACAGACAAAGACGAAGACGGATGAAGACGAAGACGGCCGTAGACCAGGGTCAGGACGGCGGCGACGGCGGCGACCAGGCGGCACCGGATGGCGGCGGTGGCGGCGGCGGCGGCGGCGGGCACCGGCTGGCGGCGGTGGCGGCGGCGGCGGCGGGCACCGGCGGCGACGGCGACGGGCACCGGCGGCGGCGGCGGCGGCGACGGGCACCGGCGGCGGCGGCGGCGACGAACAGACGGACGGACGGACAGCAGACGGCGGCGAACAGGCAGACGGATGGACGGACGGACGGACGGACAGCAGGCAGCAGCGGCGGCGGTGGACAGCGAGCAGGCAGGCGGACAGACGGACGAACAGCGACAGCAGGAAGCGGCAGACAGACAGACAGACCGACAGACACAACCGCCGAAGACGGAGATCACAACCTGAGAGTAGCCCAGGCGTTGCAACCTGACGTCGTCGACTGAGGGGATCCAACCCTCTCGTGGATGATCACAGTACAGTGTGTAGATATGCTATCAATACTGTACAAATTACAGTGAGTACTGTTATTAGCTAACAAAAATAGACACTACATTAACCATTGTTGATTAGCATGTTTGTGACTATAATGCAAAATAGAAGGCAATTCTTCAGAAAATGAGGCGTTAATATAAAGCAAAATCTTTATACACACGTCAAAATAAGACTTTAAAACTGTATCAGAATAATGGCCACAGAGGATGAAACTCAAGAAATGTACCCATAGCAGTTCTTCACTTGTTGATAGGAAAAATAAAACTACCTTCAATGCATGCATTGTAAGCTATTCATTTTACAAATCTTATATATTGGACTTACCATCCCACGATTGGAACACATTGACTTTTTGAGCACTGCTGTAACATACTCTTGCTGCCCACGTATCTCAAATAAGCCAAAAATCTGTAGCCATACTTAAAGCACTTAATGATGTCTTTTGCTGTGTTTTATGCATGTTCCTCAAGCATGCAGCATCAGTATTTGGGCACAGTCTGACAGCAATGAGACAATACTCAGTAGTTGAAGTCGGTGGAGTAACTTCTGTGAATGATGTTGCTTCCCATGTTTTGGTGTGGGAACAGTCTTTGTTTATTTTATAAATTTCTGTCAAATCATAGTTAAAATAAGTGATGTGTCGGCAGCTGGGCCAACACCTTGTAGATCGAAGTGGCTAGGTGCACGCTAAACTAACGCAGACGGGCGTGAAGTACTGCAACAGGACACGTTATTAAAGATATGAAGAAAAGTACGTAGCTGGAATAATATACTTAACTTTAATCTGGTGTTGTGGTACATCACACAAAGGAGACTTTAATTACAATCACTGTAAGTCTAATGGCGCCTTGCTAGGTCGTAGCTATAGACTAAGCTGAAGGCTATTCTATCTGTCTCTCGGCAAATGAGAGGAAGGCTTCGTACGTCTGGTCGCAAGCAATGACGTCCGTACAACTGGGGCGAGGTCTCCTCAGTCTCTCGAGACCTGCCTTGTGGTGGCGCTAGGTTTGCGATCACACAGTGGCGACACGCGGGTCCGACATGTACTAAGGACCGCGGCCGATTTAAGTTACCACCTAGCAAGTGTGGTGTCTAGCGGTGACACCACAATAAGTCACCTCTTTTAAATGACATATTTCTAGTTCGTTAATGGAATTACTATAGGTGAACGTGTACTCGACGTATTTACAACGTGAATCATCACATTCCTTGATGTACTTCATTGGGAATCGTATATAATTTCATTGCGAGGAGCAAACGATCTGCTGAGTTGGGAGCAGCCTGGCCCCTACTGAAGGAGGCTTGCCACCTACTGATCGGCCCACCACTGGTGAGCACGAGCAGAATCGTGATCAGTGGAGGTCAGTGCGCAAAAATGGGTTCACGACAGCCTCCCAAATTAAAGATCACTCTCAACAACACGGGAGACACTGACACCCCAGGTGGACATCCACAATGGTCACTCTGATATGAAAGGCAAAAAGGTGGCGTTGGCCAACTGCACAACACGAATGATGGGGCTACCTGACAGGATAAAATCAGACCAGCTCGAACAGCGAAGATTGTCGAAACAGTGGTAACTGGTGAAGTAATGCACCAAAAAGGGTAGCTGGCACAGCAGGAAGAAGGCACGCAAATTGGCACACGCAGCACTTGTGCTCAATTTAAAGCAGCGCACCACACGAGATTCTGCACTTCCTCCCTCAACATTGTCACATGCGAGTACCACACACGCCGTATCGCCATCTACGACAACAGATAATTTATGTATGTCATCAGGGTGTACATGTGTTGTGAATTCTTGGGTGGCACCTGTACGAGCAATGGTAGGGAGGCAGGGAGGTGTGGGAAAGCCACGGCAGGGAGAAGCATCTGCTAAGAGGGGGGTGGCAGGTGCACTGGACAGCGCAGGAGACAACCTCGGGCGATCAGCTGACAGACGAGGGAGCGTGACTGAAGGCAACGAGGAGCCAGCGTGGCTTGAATGGCGTGACAGAGAGCTGTCACACAAAGATGGTAACACAATGGTAGAATCCGAGAGGTTGGCAGTTCGACTGCGAGAGCTGTGAGGAGTGAAGCCCCGAAATGGCCACTCGAATTGGATGAACGCGGAAAAGGAGCAGTGCTCGGCAGAGGAGCACGCTGTGGAGAATGAATACCCGAATGCATGGTGTGGGAAGATGGATGGCCGCTCGAAGCAGGAGTGGGAGAAATATGGACAGAATCAGGGAGGTTCACCTGAGGCTCAATGAAAGCTGGTTTCACTCGGTTGAGTGAGACCGTGATTACAGAGTCTTTTATGAGGAGATTCATGTTATTCTCAGAGCGTTTGACTACCTTGTAAGGACCTTTGTAGGGCGACTGAAGCGGGGCTTTGTCTGAGTCGTCTCTGAGAAACACGTACTCACAAGAGTCTAGCGTGCGCGGTACGTACACGCGCGGTGGTGTATGAGCAGCCGGAGGTGGCGGCTGAATTTTGCTGCAGTGCAAGCGCACCCGCTCGAGAAGTGAAGGGAGTTCAGAGGGCCGTGGAAGTAGGGTCGGAGTGACTAATTCTCCAGGCAAAACCAGAGGTTGGCCATACACAAACTCTGCTACGGAACCCTTGAGGTCTTCCTTGAAAGTCGCACGAAGGCCAAGAAGCACGAAGCGCAGTGCCTCTGTCCATACTGAGTCATGGCAACGCAGGGCAGACTTTAAGGTGCGATGCCATCGCTCGACAAGCCCATTGCTTTGGGGGTGGTATGCAGAAGTATGAATTTTGACAATAGCACACATTTTACATAGGTCAGGGAAAACTGAAGACTCGAATTGTCGCCCCTGGTCAGTGGTGAGGTAAACAGGTGAGCCAAATCTAGAGATCCACGAATCTAAGATTGCTCGACTTACTGTCTCAGAGGTAATGTTCGGAATAGGCACAGCCTCAACCCACCGATTCATCCTGTCAATAGCTGTAAACAAGTACCGGAAACCCTCGGAGGGGGCAAAGGGACTACGAGATCGACATGAACGTGGTGAAACCGGCCTGGCGGTTGGGCAAAACAGCCAAGGGGTGGGGAAGTGTGCCTGGAAACTTTGTTCTGTTGACACGACATGCATGCCCTTCCCCAAGACTGACTTTCGCGGTGCATGTCTCTCCAGACAAACTGTTCAGCTACCAGACGGGTGGAAGCTTTGACACCAGGGTGTGCTAATGTGAGTAGTTTGTCAAAGACCTGGCATTGAAGGGGCTTAGGAATGAATGGCCGCAACATACCAGTCGATTCATCACACCACACTAAGTCAGATATGCCAGGGAAAGTAGAGCGTACCAGTTGGAGAGAGAAGCTGTGGTCTGAAATTAACTGCACGGTATCGGGGGCTGCCGATTGCGACCGAGGTGGGTCCATTAGGTCAATTAAGGTTGTGATAGCACCGACACGCGAGAGAAAATCAGCAACCACATTGTCTGCTCCTCGGATATAGCGAATGTCATTTGTAAATTGCAAGATGTAATCGATGTGACGAAAGCGCCGTGGGGGCGGATCAGCCGCAGGATTTTTTATGGCAGGATCCAACGGCTTGTGATCAGTGAGCACATAGAAATCTCGTCCCTCAACATCAGTTCTGAAGTGTCTTACGGCCTCGTAAACTGCAAGTAATTCTCTGTCGAATGCTGAGTATTTCTTCTGCGGGTTTTTTAGCTTTTTTGAGAAAAACTGCAGGGGGGTAATAGCATCGTTGTATGTCTGACTCAGTACTGCGCCAATAGCATTGTCACTAGCGTCAGTAGTGATAAACATTGTGGTGTCCGCACGTGGGTGAGCAATAGTGACAGCGGAGGCCAACAGCTGTTTGAGTTCATTAAATGCCTTGTCCATGTCTGGTGTCCACGGTACCTGGCGGGTGCCAGAAGTCTGTGAGCCAGCGAGAGCATCTATGAGAGGAGCCTGCACCGCAGAAGCGGCTGGCAGATGTTTTCGGTAATACTTAACTGTTCTGATAAACCTGCGTAATTCCCTACAGGTCTGAGGGCGTAGCACCTCGAGAACAGGCTTGATCTTGTCCTGCGGTGGTGTCAGACCGTCCGATGACACAACATAACTTAGGAATGTATCTAGGGCTTTGTCTGAACTATGTGGGTGAAGTGAAATTTGAAACACCATGTTTTAGAGCGGTTGGTTTGTGGTATTGAGGGCTTTGTTGGAGTTGTGTAGCTCAAGTGAAAATTGTATTGAGATTTTGAGTTCTGTATGGGTTACTGGTATTCAGGTCTTCATTTGAGATCTATAGGCCCTGTGAAATTTACAACAGAAATAGTTTTCATTTTTGTAGTTTTTTTTTACATTTTGAGTATTTTGTGTGTGAATAGTTGGGTGAATAGTTGTTTTGCAGTGATGTCATTATTGCCAGTGAGTGGAAGAAATCACTATTCTCTTGAAGTTGTGATTGTTTGTTTGTCATGCCACATTAGTAATGTATATATTTTGAAGTGCTGTGAGAATGCTTAATGTCTTAAGATGCACCCACAAAATGACAGATGTTAAACACTAGCGTCTACCTCCAGCTTCTCACTTACAATTTGATGCAATATGTGATCAGATTAGCTGGATATGTGCTTCAGCATTTGACAACTTAATGTTTGTTCAGATGTAGAAGATTTTACTCATAAGTACTTCATTGGATGTTGATTTGTATCTCATTGGCGACAGAGTGGTGTACTCTAGATACAAAATTCATGTTACTAATCAGTACTTGTTTAATACTTTTCTAATTTGACCTGTAGTGACGATATTCTACTTACTATTGATCTTTTCTATACTGCCAGGTTCTATCACAAAGTATTTTTAAAAACAACTGCAGTAAAATAAATTTGTTTATTGCAAAAGGAGTTATGTCTTTTACATATGTTGTTTTGTCCCATTTTATATGAGTGTGTGTTCACAATCCCTTCTCCCATCCCCACCCAGGGAAAGTAATTACAGAATCATTGCATAATGTTACATCCTGTGTGTGTATGTCTTGGAAGTGGGGGAGTGCACACACTTTTGAGAATAGTTTATTGGTCCATCCACTAATGATTATAGGTCCAAGGATAATATTTTTTGACTTGAGTTGCTTACTTTTCTTCAAAAGTAAAGCTGTAAAAAATATGAAATTAAAATATTTGGTGACTGGGTCTGCATGGAATGTTGAAAGTTTTGTTATAAGTTATTCAGTTGCTCAACATTTATTCGATTACTGTGAACTGTTAGACATCAGCAGTACACATGTAATACCTATTAGTGACATGAAAATTCCTGGCGGACTGTGACTTGAACCTACATTTCTCTCTTGTTGTGAGGAAATATTCCATGAAGTACTGGGTTTGCAGTCAGATGTTACTGAACCAGTCTTCCGACTGCATAACTTCCAGCAATGTGAATAGAATGAAGAGATACTGAATATTCATCTGTCCGAGAAACATCAGCAAAGATTCAGTGTGTATATGTTTAGAATAAGGTATAAAAACCCAGTTGTAACACACTCAGCCAATGATACACAGCTTCTAGTTCTTTTCCTTTGATTCTTCCCACACGTCACCCCTCCTCTGCTTGTAACTTCAGATTGATCAGTCTGTGAGAGTGCATAATGGGCTTTGAAAATGAACACTAAGTTCTTCTACATATTTTGTTTGGTTTGTCATTTTGGATATGACATGATCTTGAAGAAATAGAACAAGCAGAAGTAGCAGCTGTTATGACCAGTGCTTGATTTGTGAAAAAGTAGTGGTACCAGTAACTGTGACCTACCACTGAATGTTTCTCATTAATGTCTTTAAAACATTATTTTAATGGTTTTTTATCAGAGGTATCAGTATGGTATACTATCACAAATCAAGCACACAATCACAACAAAAGCAATTGTCTGGTTTAAAATAGTCACACTGACAGTATCTGGATTGCTTTGTCATATCACAGCAATAAAAAAGAAAGTTTGTTTGACAATATTATAAAAAAGGATAGGTGCTACTCATCATATAGTGCAGATGCTGGTTCACAGTTGGGCACAACAAAAAGACTGTCAAACAAAGCTTCCAGCCAAACAGGCATTCATCACAATTAGACAACATATATTCAGTATGTCTGCTATGTGGTGAGTAGCAACTACCCTTTTCATAACATTGTCACTATTACGTAATGGATTTTCCATTGTGTGAAGATTAGTGTTTAATGTACCATTGACCACAGGAGTAAGGACAGACTATCAGGATTCTACCAACAGACAGAGCTTATCTCTTACTATGTGGTCTCCATCGAGATGGACACAATCTTCCTCAAGGCTTTTCACATCAGATCTGTGGCTGAGTAGCAGGCAACTGAATATTGCCTCAAACTGAATTAGTGATAAGTAAAGAAAATAAACAGAGAGGAAATTTGTTCAGTGCATAAACTTGAAACTGATATTCAGTTGACAGATTTTTTGAGCAAAAATTGGCTTACACTACCCAAAGTGTTTTCACAGTGGAAGTTTTCTTCTTAATTGAAAGTCATGACAGTTTCTGTTCATCATTATGTTTGAGAATTATTCCCAAACTATATGTATATATAAAAAACCTTTTGGTCGCAACTGAAGTATAGTGAGTTTGATTTCGTGGCTATTATTTATTTCCATTTATCTGCTTTCCTTTCCTGATTTTCTTCAGCTGCCATATGTGACACAGATGTTTCTGTCAGAATGATGGATTTTCATTCCCTTACAATCCAAATAAAGGTGGAAAATATACTGCATAAGTCAACAAGGTAAAAAAAATATGAAAATTCCTTGTAAATTGCAAAAGAATGAAATACTGCATAACTGGAGCTTCAGTAGTTATGCGAGGCTATTTGTCTGTATGGAGGCTGAGAATCTGGAAGATTGCAGCAAAGTGCAGGAAGGCTTGCAGAGAATCAACAATTGGTGGAGTGTCTTGCATTGTGAATAACTGTCGAGGCAGATCTCCATGTTGATGCACCACCTTCTAGTGAGCAACAGTTTGTCACTGAAGAGATTATTCCAATTTCCATCAGCTGAAGTCTTGGTACAAGAACTGCTCTCCACACAACAATTACCTGTGCCTCTGCACATTTTTGCATTTACACAAAAGCAATGTCAGTTATGTTGTATTTGTTTCTTCAGTGACAGTTCGTCTATAGGTAATAAGTTTCCAGTACCAGATTGACTTGACGATTCCTCGATGCCTCGGGACGTGTCCTAACAGTCAGTCCCATTTTTTAGTTGTGCCATTCATTTCTCTTCTTACCAGATTTATTCAGTGCCATCTACTTAGTTATCCGGTATACCCACACAATCTTCACCATTCTTCTGTAACCCTACATTTTAGACGCTTTATTCTTATGCAAATTAATTTTCAGGTTGTGTAAAGACCTACTTTATCACCCTAAATGAACACTGGCGTTAACAAGACTGAATACATGTTTTGTTGAGATGACTGATCTCTAGTGTAACCAGATGTTTGGGTTAGGGTGGCTAGGTGACAGTTGAGTCACTTGTGGCCAAGCTGAAGTGTGAAAGCAGTGTGTTAAGAGTAAAGTATTGTCCTATACATGTGCAGATAGTATTGTACGGGTCGGTATAGTGGAAGTGGTGGGGGTTTCATTGCGTGTGAACACTATCTGGCAGGGGAGATTCAGTTCAATGAATGAGGCCTGCTCAAAAGCAGAACTCCTAAGCTACAGTTAGTGAGTCTGCAAATGATCTCAAGGACATCTCATCCCAGTATAACTAATAATATAACTGACTGAAGTGGCTAATAAGAAAAATCACTCCATTAACAATTAATGCAACTGCTGATAGTGTACTATGCACACTGCTCAGCAGATTACTGCATACTAAGATGGTCACCCCCTAATAACAAAAAGGAAGACACATCTGGGGCAATTTGCCTGCCAAGATAGTTTGAGCTAGATGTAACATATTGATCTGTAGAGCAGCATGATGTCTATGTTCATGCCATATTTAGTACACTTTTTGTTATAAAAATGAAGTGTAAGGTAAAATCAGAAAGCACATACAGGTTAACAAACAACTATCTTTTGAGTGCACGACATACATTGTACGTATTGTAAAATAAATAAATAAATAAATAAAAAATAAAGTAAAGAATGTCATACTGTCATTTAACCACATGCATTGTACATAATCTAGTTTATTTCAAGATAAATAGTTGAGGACATCTAACTGCTACATGACTTCAGTATATCATTGTTTGTTTATCTTCCATGCAATGACCAAAAATTTAAATATTGCTTTCTTTGGTCATATTTTCATTTTTATTGTTACTGCTACAAATTCATAGAGAAATCCATGAAAAAGGAAACAATTACAGTCCTTTCATAGGACAGTTTTACAAATGTTCAATTATATTAGTAGGACATTGCAAAAAATAAATACACAGAATTTGGATGAAAACAAAGAAGTCATTGTATGAGAGTCTGCCAGAACAAGAAGGAAACAGTGACCTTTATATGGGTGGTTCTGAGCAAATTACTTTGCTGGGAGCATCTGGATTCAATGCAATCCAGGAGCTAGCTGCTGCTGTTTGTATGCAATGTCCTTATAACAGATGACTGTGTATAAAGTGGAGACAATGAAGTGCTGCTGTCTGAGAATCCAGCTTCACCCCTTTGTGGCGATGACCCACAATTAATCTCACATATAAATGTCAGGTCATTAAAAAATAAAATTGGTATTCTTAGTATTCCTTTAGGTGTAAACAGGAAGACTACATTATGTGTTAATAAACACCGGCTCAGTGAAGATAAGCTACAACTATACATATCACGGGGGACGGTCCTGGCATACTGTGGCACCCACCACTTGCTCTAATTACACCCCAAATACTACCAGTAATTTTTTCTCTCCTTTCTGTCTCTGGGTGTCTTTTGGTTCTGATTTTCAGTAATATTTGTATGTTATGTAGGCATAAATCTGCCCATTTGTTATTTAGTTCAGGTTTCATTGTGACAGTGGTAGTCTCAGCATCTGACAGCAAAAATACAATTAATTTTGTTTAAAACTGTGTTAATTAAAGTTTATGTCTGATTAAAAATTTTACTAAAGTAAATAGCAGTGAAAATATTTCGAGCTAATTTAGCTAATAAATTGATTTGGTAGCATTCCTACTTTTCTTTAACATACTTAAAATTTTGTGGAAAAAATTAACTTACAAGATAATCATCATTAAAGTTCAGAAGTAGACACATTTTACATTGCAAATTTTGACTCTGTGCTTATTAGATTTCATCTCCGAGTGCTGTACTTCTGTTACTCCAATTTTTATGCATACGGTGGCTTACTTCATTAACTGATTAGTTATGAAAATTGTGTAATCTTCCACGATGTCCAGTATTGCGCGCGTACCCGTAAATGGATTAGTGCCAACGCAGATGCATAAAATGATGCCACATACTATTCCAAAGTGTAGATCACTACACTTTTTACAGACCAAATTATTGTTAATAATTATAGTCTATACTGAGTAGTTTATTTTTTTTCATATGACGTTAAGAAATTGGTCATCATCCAACAATTGGACCTTGAAGACAACATATGAAAAACTGAAACCAAAATTGTGGCGGTCTGTACATTTTCGACCAAACACCATCGTGAACTGATTAAGATTTTCCACTTTATGACTTCAGAATGGTGTGCTACTGAAGAGGTCACAGAAGTGACTACATGATTGTCCAATGGGGCTTATCCTGTAAGAGATGCAAAACCTGACCCACATCACAACACACTCCAGTCCTGTCCCTGACATCTCCCATCCCATGGAAGGCAGGGGCAAATGTGAAAGCAGTCATGTGATCTACCCAGTTATCTGCAGCCACTTTCAGTCACACTACACGGTCATGTCCACTGCCAAGTTGTGTCTCCAAATGAATGGCCAATGCCAAACTGGCAGAGAGACAGCCGGATCACCCATTTGCCGAGCATGCCACCTGACACGATATGCTCGAATTCAGTGACTTCTTCACTGACTGGATTCTTTCCACCCACACCACCACCCTCATCTTAACCTTCCCTGCTCCCACTGAGATTCTCCGGCCCTACACAACCTTCTACCCCACCGGCACACTGGCAATGTGTTTTTCCCTTCTCTACTTAACTCCACTTCCCCCACAGCCCCAACATAGCCTGCAGATGCTGCAACTAGCAGCTCACTATCCTGTCTCTACTATGTCCAAGCATCCTCCACTCTCTCTCTCTCTCTCTCTCTCTCTCTCGCTCTCTCTCTCTCTCTCTCTCTCGCCTGCTCAGTTTCCTTTTTCCATGTTCTAGATTCTTCAATGACTCTAAAATAGTTTGTGCACATTTCACAAGTGGGATTTCAAAATGTTTACACAAACAATTTTTGTAAGTTCTACCTAAGTACATAAAATGCACATAATTTGATTTTCATTGTAAGTGTCAATCACTCACAGTGATACCTGAAACTGAGATCATGATTTAATGTATAGTTTACTGCAATAGGTGTGCAACTGGTGCCACTTGCAGAATAGTGAGATTCAGTTTTTGGATTCTGCTATCTCTCAATTGTACAATCACAGTTCTTTTGTTTTGGACTATGCAGTACAGTACTGAGAAGTTCACAATCCATGGTCCTTATTCACTACCTCTATAAATTTCAGTTACTGCTCTTAAAATATCTTGCCAGGCTGTTCTACCACTTGTGTTTATTCATAAATTTTTGCTTGTCTGAAGTAATGGTATTGTGATCAGATATCTTATTACACATATTTGATTAATCTTAATGGTACATGGAAAATAAAAAGTAACTGTGAAAGTAAATACCTTTTTTATGTTTTCTTGTATCGTGTCCTGACATGAGGTCCTTCCTACACAAGATTATACCTACTTAACCCAGAGTCCTTTTTTGTAACTCTTTGTCTTAGGTACATATCACAAAATATTTATGCTGGATAGCACCTTTGTGGATGTAGATCTGGTGCAACTGTTACTGCTCTCATTTACAACAGCAGTGTTCTGTTACTGTGTGTACTAACCCATAGAAGTACTATTATTAGAACATGCTACCATTTTGTCAATTGGAAGGAATTATGACTGATCCAAGCGCTATAATGCTTATCCCTGAATTTATTAAAATTTTGGTGAGTAACACAAATTGAATTCAATATTATTCATCTGAGAAAGATAATTTTAATCCAGAAAGTTGTGCAAATGGAGTGAAAGGTTTCATGTACTTTTTATGTATTCTGTTTAGCCTTCAGCAGTATAACACTATTTAGCCAAGGTTCCCTGTACTTGGAATGTGTTTATTGTTTATGGATTCATCACCTCAACAAACTCATTGCATTAGTATGTAGACTACTCCATAATTTAATTCTAAGATATGCATATTAACACTATGTGTAGGTATCTATCCCCCATTTGAAATTTTAGTATTCCTAAATTTGCCTGATGAACTTATAATTGACTTAACAGTAACTCTTACAAGCATATCTTGTATATGAAGAATAGAAATATTTACAAAATGGACTCATTCCTCATATGATTTGTTTACTTCACTAAATGGAAACAAACACTTCAAGTGTCAATGAGCACTCTGTATAGTATAGCATTTAGTATTGCAGTTCTGGGCAACCTGTTTTTCCAGTTGGAAAGGGAGTTGCTACGGGCCTTTCTGTATACAGAAAATGTTTGACTGCTGCCCTGGCCAGCACATTCTGCAGATGTCTGACCAATTGAAAACGTCTGGTCAATGGTGGCCGAGCAACTGGCTCATCACAATACGCCAGTCAGTACTCTCGATGAACTGTGGTATCGTGTTGAAGCTACATGGGCAGCTGTACCTGTACACAGCATCCGAGCTCTGTTTGACTCAATGGTCAGGCATTATTACGGCCAGAGGTGGTTGTTCTGGGTACTGATTTCTCAGAATGTATGCACCCAAATTGCTTCAAAATGTAACCACATGTCAGTTCTAGTATAATATATTTGTTCAATGAATACTCGTTCATCATCTGCATTTCTTCTTGGTGTACTAATTTTAATAGGCAGTAGTGTATTTGCCTCCCAGAACGTGAATGTATATTGAATCCCCCTTTTTTTTTACTTTATTGTCATTTTAAAGCCTATACAATAGGCAGGCTGGCAGCAGCACACTACGCTGCTCTTCAGCCAAAGAAGACATAAGCAGCAAAAACATGAGAAAAACATAAAAGTTACAAAATGGTGGGCGATAAAACAGGAGACACAGAGAGACAAACACGGAGCCGTTCACACTCGACGATAAAAACCACACTGCAAACTGTTGAGACGACGCACAAACACCGAAGAAGACGATGGCACTGGTGAACAATGGAGTGTGACGGTGAACACTGAACACTAAACACGACGGCACACACGAGACACTGATGGCGGCGATCTCCGGCGCGCGAAAGTCCACGTAGCGTGTGCGAGTCCGGGGACCTGCCAAGAGGGGAACAGGGGTGAGGTGGGGGAGAGGGGAGAAAAGGATGCCAATGGCGGAGGGGACGGGGGCAGGAAGGAGAGGGACAGGGGAGGGGAGGCCCGGGGGAGGAGGGGAGAGAAAAGGAGGAGGGAGGGAAAAAAGGGAGAGAAGGGAGGGAGGGTGCCCTGAGGAGCAAGCACAGGAGGAGGGCGGGAGGATCAAAGTTGGTAGGAGGGGTAGATGGAGGGGAGGAGGGCATCATCAGGGAGGGGGAGCTGGCGGAAGCCACCTTGGGAGAGGGTGAGGAGGGTGGAGAGATGGAGACCGGGTGGGACATGGGAGTACAGGCGCGGCAGCGGGCGGGGGTGGGAGATGATCGGGGAGACGAGTGGGTGAGGAGGATCGAGTTTACGGGAGGTGTATAGGATTCGTATCCTTTCGAGGAAGAGGAGGAGGTGGGGGAAGGGGATAAGATCATACAGGATCCACGTGGGGGAGGGGAGACGGATGCGATAGGCAAGGTGGAGAGCATGGCGTTCGAGGATTTGGAGGGATTTATAAAAGGAAGGGGGGGCGGAGATCCAGGCTGGATGGGCGTAACAGAGGATAGGGCGGATGAGGGACTTATAGGTGTGGAGGATGGTGGAGGGGTCCAGACCCCACGTGCGGCCGGATAGGAGCTTGAGGAGGCGGAGTCGGGAACGTACCTTGGCTTGGATTGTCTGGAGATGGGGAGTCCAGGAGAGGTGACGGTCGAGGGTGACGCCAAGGTACTTAAGGGTGGGGGTGAGAGCGATGGGACGGCCATAAACGGTGAGATAGAAATCAAGGAGGCGGAAGGAAGGGGTGGTTTTGCCTACAATGATCGCCTGGGTTTTGGAAGGATTGACCTTGAGCAACCACTGGTTGCACCAAGCGGTGAACCGGTCAAGATGGGATTGGAGAAGGCGTTGGGAGCGTTGCAGGGTGGGGGCAAGGGCAAGGAAGGCGGTGTCATCGGCAAACTGGAGAAGGTGGACGGGGGGTGACGGCGGCGGCATGTCCGCCGTGTACAACAATTACAGAAGGGGGGAGAGGACGGAGCCTTGGGGCACACCGGCGGAGGGGAAAAAGGTGTAGGAATCGGTGTTATGGATGGTGACATGGGAAGGACGGCGGGAGAGGAAGGTACCGATCAGACGAACTTAGTTAATGGGAAGGGCGAAGGTTTGGAGCTTGAAGAGGAGACCGGAATGCCATACGCGGTCATATGCGCGTTCGAGGTCAAGAGAGAGGAAGATTGCGGAGCGACGGGAATTGAGCTGGTCGGAAAGGAGATGAGTGAGGTGAAGGAGGAGATCGTCGGAAGAGAAGGACGGCCGAAAGCCACACTGGGTAATAGGGAGGAGGCGATGCTGGCAGAGATGCTGGTGGAGGCGGCGGGTGAGGATAGATTCCAGGACCTTGCTGAAGACCGAGGTAAGGCTGATGGGACGGTAGGAGGAGACGGCGGACGGCGGTTTGCCAGGTTTGAGGAACATGAGGATACGGGAGGTTTTCCACAGGTCGGGGTAGTAACCGGTGGACAGGACTACATTGTAGAGCCTGGCCAGGGTGGAGAGAAAAGAGACAGGAGCTTCACGAAGGTGACGGTAGGTGACACGATCGTGACCAGGAGCGGTGTTGCGTTTGGTGCGGAGTGTAGTAATGAGATCCTGTGTAGTGATGGGGGCATTAAGTACCGTGTGTGGAATGTTGTCCAAGTACTGGAAACCAGGAGCAAGGGGAGGGACAGAGGTGTCAGTTCGATCGCGGATATCTGGGAAGAGGGAGTAATCGAACTGGGGATCATCAGGGATGGAAAACACATCGGACAGGTAGGAGGCAAAGTGATTGGCCTTACTAAGGGCGTCAGGGAAGGGGTGATCATCGTGGAGAAGAGGATAGTAGGGGGAGGGCTTAGTTCCGGTAAGGCGACGGAAGGCGGTCCAGAACTTGGACGAGTTTATAGGGAGGGTAGCAGTGAAACGGGTGCATGTCTGTCGCCAGTCCCGGCGTTTCTTAGCCGCGAGCAAATTTCGAATGTGTCGCTGTAGTTGCCGGTGGCGTCGTAGTGTGTCCGGGTCACGCGTGTGGAGGAAGGCACGGTAGAGACGACGGGATTCACGGAGGAGGAGGACGGCCTGTGGTGGCAAGGTAGGACGGTGGGGGTGGATGGCAACAGTAGGGACGTGGGCCTCCACGGCCTCAGACAAGGTCTGCTGGAGAAAGGAGGCAGCATGGGAGACATCATCGGGACGGCGGTAGGCGAGAGGGTGGCTGTCGACCTGAGTGGAGAGGGTATCCCGGTAGGCATTCCAGTTGGCACGGGAATAGTCATGGATGTACTTGGGGGGAGGGTCATGACGAGGGTCGGGGCGGGGGCGACGACCGTCTGAAACGGTGAGGAGGACAGGGAGATGGTCACTACCAATAGGCTCCAGGACATCCACCGTAATGTGACCAAGGAGGTTGGGGGAGGAAAGAATAACATCGGGAGTGGAATTGGATTCGGGGCGGGTGTGCTGGGGGATGGGGATGAGGTCGCCTTGAAGGGAGGAGAGGAACCGATGCCACCGCCGTAACTGGGCAGCGGAGCGACTATGGATGTTGAGGTCTGCGGCGATCACATAGGAGGAGAAGGTACGGTCGATGTGGGAGAGGAAGTCGAAAGGAAGAGGGGCGTTGGGGCGGACATAGATGGTGGCACAGGTAATGGTAAGGCCGGGGAAGAAGAGACTAAGGATCAGGTGTTCGGTGGGGTCGGGAAGGAGAGGTTGGAGCCGAACGGGGATCTGGCGGTGGTGGCCAATGGCAACTCCGCCACGCGCAACTGGGAGGGGATTATCGGAGCGGTGGAGGAGATAGGGGGAGGTGTGGATGGAGTGGTGGGGTTGGAGGACGGTTTCATTGAGGAGGAAGGCATCCACACGGTGGGTAGCAAGGGTGTGCAGGAAGAGGTTCTTGTTGGCGGGAAGGGAGCGGATATTGTTGAAAAGGATACGATGCTGTCGCGCCATGATAAGGATTTAGACGAGGGTGTCAAGGCGGGAGAAGGTGAAATGGGCCTGGTTATTGGAATAGGTGGCGTACATTTTAAGGTGGAATATGGAACGGGCGGCGAGGGAGATCTGTTGGAGGGTGTGGGGGCGCTGAAAGGGATGGACGTTTTGGAGGACAATCGTGAGGAACCTGATGATGTCCTCAGCAGTGGGGGGGGGGGGACGAAGGGAATTGCCAGGAGGGGTGGGGGGGTCCAGGGGACGGACAGGTACGGTGAGTTCAGGGGTGGTGGGAGGGGGTCTGGCTTTACACTTTTGGGAGTAGGTAGGGTGGGGGAGGCTGCAGGTATTACAGGAGGGAGGGGATTGGAGATTGGGGCACTGCCGGAGGAAGTGCGCTTGTCGACAATGCGGGCAGGTGGGGGCCTCGCGGCACTCGGCTGTTGTATGTGCATTGTAGCGCAGACATCTCTGGCAGCACAGGGATTGAGGGGGGGAACGGGAGGGGTCTACCTTGTACCGCTGATTGAAGAGGAGGGCACCCTCCTTCAGGAGACGGTCAATGGAGGGGGCGTCTTCAGAGAACACCCGCATAAGGCGGGTGGGGCCGGTCGCGTTAAAAATGCGGCGGACTGCCCGCACCTCCAGGGTGGGATGGGCCTTCAGCTCCGCGAACACCTCCTCCTCCGTGATCGACGGACTAAGCCGAGTGATCACGGCGGTGAGGGTCGGCGGGCGACGTGGGGGTTGGGGTTGGCGGGTAGGAGATGGGGAGGGAGCAGGGGTGAGGGAGGCGTTAGGACCAAAACGGGTGATGGGGAGGCGGGAGAGGATGTCAGTATGGAGGGTTGGGCTGGGGGAGGAGATAAGAACGGAGTCCCGTCTGGGAGTAAGGAGAGATATGGGGGCGCCAGGGAAATGTTGGCGGAGGAGGAGGGAGAGATTCCGGGCCTCGAGGAAGGAAGGATCGGGACGGGACAGGAGATATTTGTAGAGACCGGGTGGGGAGGAGGAGGAGGAGGGAGCGGGGCCTGGTGGGGAGACGTCCATGGCATTTTGGGGTGGGGATGGGGGGCGGGGTGGAGCCTTTTTAGGAGCAGAGGAAGTGGGGGCGCCACTAGGGCGTTTGACAGCGGCAGATGGGCGGGTGGTGATAAGAGGGACGGGAACGACGGGGAGGTGGCGGGAAGGGGCAGGTCCCGGCACGGACGCAACAGTCGGCGCCGCAGAGAATGACTGTGACGGTGCAGGCGAAGGTGTCAGTGATGGTGACGGCGACGATGATGGTGGTGGTGGTGGTGGTGGCGGCGGTGATGGCGATGGCGACGGGGAGAGCTGGGCGTGGGCAGTGGCCCGACGGGCCACCACCCGAGCCGGAGCTGCAGTGACAGGCTGGGAGAGTGGGGGGAAGGGATCAGAACGAGAGGAAGAAGCGGGAGAGGGGGCGACAAAGAGCGAGGGCGAAGGGATAGAGAGGAGGGGAGGGATGGAAGGAGGGGGGTGGGACTGGGCACACCAAGTGATAGTGGTGGAGGCGGCGGAAGGGGATGTATAGACGATGGCGGTGGTGGGAGTAGTGACGGTGGTGGTGGGGGCGTACATGACGACAGGAAGAAAAAACGCACAGCACGAAAAGGAAAGGACACAAACTGGGAAACGGCGACGACGCAGATGGACGAAGACCGGCGAAGACGCAGACGGACGCAGAGGGACGAAGAGGGACGAAGACTGGCGAAGACGCAGACGGACGCAGAGGGACGAAGACCGGCGAAGACGCAGACGGACGCAGACCAGGGCGGACGGCGGCGGCGACGGCGGCGGCGGCGGCGAGCACCGGCAGGCGGCGACGGCGACGGCGGCGAGCACCGGCTGGCGGCGACGGCGACGGCGGCGGCGGCGAGCACCGGCTGGCGGCGGCGGCGGCGGCGGCGGCGGCGGCGAGCACCGGCTGGCGGAGCGGCGGCGGCGGCGAACAGACGGACGGACGGACGGACGGACGGACGGACGGACAGCAGGCGAGACGGACAGCGAGCAGGCAGGCAGGCAGGCAGGCAGGCACACGGACGGACGGACGGACGGACGGACGGACGAACAGCTACAACAGTAAGCGGCGGGCTGACAGACAGACAGACAGACACAATCTTCGAAAGCGAAGATTCCAACCAGAGAGTAGCCCAGGCTCTGGAATCCGGCGCCTTCGAATGAGGGAATCCAACCCTCTGATTGAATCCCCCTTTTTTTTGTTTTTTTTTTTTTTACTTTATTGCCATTTTAAAGCCTATACAATAGGCAGGCTGGCAGCAGTACACTACGCTGCTCTTCAGCCAAAGAAGACATAAGCAGCAAAAACATGAGAAAAACATAAAAGTTACAAAATGGTGGGCGATAAAACAGGAGACACAGAGAGACAAACACGGAGCCGTTCACACTCGACGATAAAAACCACACTGCAAACTGTTGAGACGACGCACAAACACCGAAGAAGACGATGGCACTGGTGAACAATGGAGTGTGACGGTGAACACTGAACACTAAACACGACGGCACACACGAGACACTGATGGCGGCGATCTCCGGCGCGCGAAAGTCCACGTAGCGTGTGCGAGTCCGGGGACCTGCCAAGAGGGGAACAGGGGTGAGGTGGGGGAGAGGGGAGAAAAGGATGCCAATGGCGGAGGGGACGGGGGCAGGAAGGAGAGGGACAGGGGAGGGGAGGCCCGGGGGAGGAGGGGAGAGAAAAGGAGGAGGGAGGGAAAAAAGGGAGAAAAGGGAGGGAGGGTGCCCTGAGGAGCAAGCACAGGAGGAGGGCGGGAGGATCAAAGTTGGTAGGAGGGGTAGATGGAGGGGAGGAGGGCATCATCAGGGAGGGGGAGCTGGCGGAAGCCACCTTGGGAGAGGGTGAGGAGGGTGGAGAGATGGAGACCGGGTGGGACATGGGAGTACAGGCGCGGCAGCGGGCGGGGGTGGGAGATGATCGGGGAGACGAGTGGGTGAGGAGGATCGAGTTTACGGGAGGTGTATAGGATTCGTATCCTTTCGAGGAAGAGGAGGAGGTGGGGGAAGGGGATAAGATCATACAGGATCCGCGTGGGGGAGGGGAGACGGATGCGATAGGCAAGGCGGAGAGCATGGCGTTCGAGGATTTGGAGGGATTTATAAAAGGAAGGGGGGGCGGAGATCCAGGCTGGATGGGCGTAACAGAGGATAGGGCGGATGAGGGACTTATAGGTGTGGAGGATGGTGGAGGGGTCCAGACCCCACGTGCGGCCGGATAGGAGCTTGAGGAGGCGGAGTCGGGAACGTGCCTTGGCTTGGATTGTCTGGAGATGGGGAGTCCAGGAGAGGCGACGGTCGAGGGTGACGCCAAGGTACTTAAGGGTGGGGGTGAGAGCGATGGGACGGCCATAAACGGTGAGATAGAAATCAAGGAGGCGGAAGGAAGGGGTGGTTTTGCCTACAATGATCGCCTGGGTTTTGGAAGGATTGACCTTGAGCAACCACTGGTTGCACCAAGCGGTGAACCGGTCAAGATGGGATTGGAGAAGGCGTTGGGAGCGTTGCAGGGTGGGGGCAAGGGCAAGGAAGGCGGTGTCATCGGCAAACTGGAGAAGGTGGACGGGGGGTGACGGCGGCGGCATGTCCGCCGTGTACAACAAGTACAGAAGGGGGGAGAGGACGGAGCCTTGGGGCACACCGGCGGAGGGGAAAAAGGTGTAGGAATCGGTGTTATGGATGGTGACATGGGAAGGACGGCGGGAGAGGAAGGAACCGATCAGACAAACGTAGTTAATGGGAAGGGCGAAGGTTTGGAGCTTGAAGAGGAGACCGGAATGCCATACGCGGTCATATGCGCGTTCGAGGTCAAGAGAGAGGAAGATTGCGGAGCGACGGGAATTGAGCTGGTCGGAAAGGAGATGAGTGAGGTGAAGGAGGAGATCGTCGGAAGAGAAGGACGGCCGAAAGCCACACTGGGTAATAGGGAGGAGGCGGTGCTGGCGGAGATGCTGGTGGATGCGGCGGGTGAGGATAGATTCCAGGACCTTGCTGAAGACCGAGGTAAGGCTGATGGGACGGTAGGAGGAGACGGCGGACGGCGGTTTGCCAGGTTTGAGGAACATGAGGATACGGGAGGTTTTCCACAGGTCGGGGTAGTAACCGGTGGACAGGACTACATTGTAGAGCCTGGCCAGGGTGGAGAGAAAAGAGACAGGAGCTTCACGAAGGTGACGGTAGGTGACACGATCGTGACCAGGAGCGGTGTTGCGTTTGGTGCGGAGTGTAGTAATGAGATCCTGTGTAGTGATGGGGGCATTAAGTACCGTGTGTGGAATGTTGTCCAAGTACTGGAAACCAGGAGCAAGGGGAGGGACAGAGGTGTCAGTTCGATCGCGGATATCTGGGAAGAGGGAGTAATCGAACTGGGGATCATCAGGGATGGAAAACACATCGGACAGGTAGGAGGCAAAGTGATTGGCCTTACTAAGGGCGTCAGGGAAGGGGTGATCATCGTGGAGAAGAGGATAGTAGGGGGAGGGCTTAGTTCCGGTAAGGCGACGGAAGGCGGTCCAGAACTTGGACGAGTTTATAGGGAGGGTAGCAGTTAAACGGGTGCATGTCTGTCGCCAGTCCCGGCGTTTCTTAGCCGCGAGCAAATTTCGAATGTTGAATCCCCCTCTATAGGTATCAATATAAAGCCATGTGAGGAGCTACAATGTTAAAAAATCCGTGTGCTGCCAGTCCGTAATTTGCCAAAGAATATTATTCCGTAAATTTCACCTCAGCTCTGCGCATGCGCGTGGAACCGCCGGCAACTGCTTAAACGAACCTAAAACCGTACGCCGCCAATGCAACTCGTTTTCGGCCAATCACGAACCGTAGACGGCGATATGAGACGGGGCTGAAAGGATCGCCGTATTATCTGAGGCAGCGTCTTCAGCTGCCATCTGTTGGCAACGCCGAACAACTCTACAGTATTGAAGCACTGCATATTTCACTTCGCATTGACAAGTTCAACACGAAAACGTTCGAATTAACATTCATTTTTGCAGGTATATCAGTTGCTTATTCGTAGTTTGCTAACAAAATAGCAATAAGCGCCCACGTATTTTTATTATCTGTGAACAATTTACTTCATACCCACAAAGTTTCTTGGTAAGGTGTGCTATAGATATGGTAACTTTCCACTTGAGAAAGTTCTGGGCGCCTGTGTAGTAGATGGACAAATTTTTGCACGGCTCTGGTGATAGTACCGGAGCCTGCCAGTTTAATTTTAAGGTTAGGCTGATGGAGGTCCAGTACAGGATGAATGCACCGCTCGGGGTGACGTTAGGTACAACTTGATGTTTTAGGGTCTTACTTCGACTGTACTCCAGATTTATGTGGACTAGATGTAAACAGCGCAGTGACGTCAACGAAAGCAGGGTTCTCCACGTAAAAATTCTTCCCACGTTTCGTCTTACCCACTGGAACTCTCGAATTATGACGAAAAGTGATGCTTAGATGCCAAGAATATCTGCTTTGGCACCATCTGGGACGGCGTCAGACGGTCCGTTGCACTCAGCATTTTTTTTTCTTTTTTTTTTTCCTTTTTCTTCCTGGTTAGCGCGAATGCCATCCAGACTTTCAAAAATTATGCGCCAGAAGGGCGTGCTTTTTTATGTAATTTATTTATTTATTAACATTACAACATAACATCTTTACAACAATGCATGAAAATAGATGTAATTGTGGATGCAGGTCAATATTATACAGAATCGAAATCCTTGAAAGAAAACAGAATTGAAAACAAAGAAATTTGTTTAGTGTGACAAATTATTCACGGGGCACTTTTGGCAACTATCCTAAAGATACGTGTAGTTGTGAAATTTAAACCAATTGAAATAAGTGTATCATATAGTAAAGTAAAGAGAAAATGGACAACTCTAATGAAAAATGGGAAACAAAATGGATACTTTGGAAATCCCAGCAAGCAGAAGACGGCAGGAGGTGTATGGTGGAGATTCGAACCCATCCGGCTGCACGTAGTGTACAAGAGTGACGCGAGAGAGCAGCAGCTGGGCGCAGTGGAGAGTAGCCGGACTCGAGTAGTACGGACTGCCACCGACAGATGGTAGGCGCGAGCTGCAGAGCATGAATCTGTATAGGGAAAGTATGGCCGCCTGCTGCTACATTGACTACTGCAGAGTATTTAGCCGTGGCCTGTGTTTATTAAAGAAGTACTCTTAGCTCTCTAATGCAGTGCTAAAACTGATCAGTGGCTTCAAACGGAACATGTCGGATATTTTTCTACAAAAAACCTCAACAAATTAAAGCTAAATGAGTAGAAAAGCATTTGTTGTTGGGACCATAAAAGTTTTTACCTGCTATTCTTTATTAATAGCGAAAGCAGATTTCGCAGTTCGTGATACGGTATCGAGTTTCAACACCTGTTTTCGTAATTAGCGTTAAATTGGTCCTACCCAATAGTCAGGACAAAAGGGAACCAATATTAGGTCGCAAGTGCAGGGTAAAATCAATCGCTAATTTGAAGCTCTATATCAACTTCTTTCTTGTTCCTGCTACTCCGTAGTACGAAAAGTCGCCAAATGTCTCTTTTGTTATACGAAATAAAGCATTGCATTCATATATAGTAAATAGAATCGATAAACGTGACTTTATGATTACGCATGCTTTATATTTTTGCCAGGCCTACCTCACAAAATATTTTCTGCATATACTTCTTCATGGCATTAGGAGAATGATTACGAAAGTACCAGAGAATACAATATTTTTGAAATTTGTTCAAATAAAACTAGTCGTATCATCAAAAGTAGGCTGTAGGAAACAGTAACAAGTCTACTCTTTATTAGTATACTACAGATCTTCGGCAACGTTGCACCAGAAATAATAGTCTCCCAGTAACGTTAATGTTTACTGAATGTAAGGTTGTACTTGCATCGTGCATAAATGTTTTTTTTTTTTTTTACTTTTTTATTGTGTTGAAGAAAGTACAATTTATTTTTGTGAGCATCCTAAATATACGTTTAAACCATACTCTACAGTCAGTCAGGTCAAATTTTTTACGAGTCATTATAACTTTGTACGGTCCCACTCACTATTTTTTGTTTTATCTGCTAGCAGAGGCAGTTTTGTCTCTAAGACTTCTATTTTGTAATTAAATTACTATTAAACCATCCTATTACCTCTTCTGACTTTTCTTTGCTGTTCAAATGGATTGGAAAGCAAGTAACAGAAATGCAAAAGAAGACAAAAGGGCAGAAATGAATAAAATTAACTGAATGGTTAAGTCGAGTTCCTGCCATCTTTCCCATTGGGACCAAGATAAACCCAAAACCAAGAAAATGTATAAAAACTCTAGCTCCAGTCTTCAGACATTGAAATTAAAATAATTAGCCTGGAGATGCTCCTGATGGTAGCATGAAATTAGCCGAATTAGGTGTAAACAGCAGTCCCACAGGGAACTTATAAACATCATTTCTGTCACTACCAATAAGGGAGCATTGTACTAGGCTTGCTAATAGATTTGTTTGTTAAATTTACATTTATCTTTGAATATAGCTTCCAAATAAATGATTTGTCATTCGACTGTATGAAGGTAAATCATACGCTGGAAATGTGACTGCAGCAAATATTTTATGCAAGTATATCACATTTAAAATAAGTTGCAGGACCAAGAAAGGAAAAAAGAAATAGGTTTTGGCTTGAAAGCTAGGCTGGAGTTTGTACAGTGTATTAGTAGAAAATCTGAATCTCGCCAAGTACCTGTTAACAGAAAGGGGCATGTTCCATAATAGCACTGAACATCTACACTCTATATCTGAAAATGTTTGATGGAATGTATTTACCACATGGTATTACTGAAAGTGTTGTTCTACTTTGAAGACAATGTGTGCACTATTATTTGTAACATGTGTCATTAAAAACATCCTGAAAGAATGTGTTATTTTACATTTATACCCCCTTAGCTTAATAGCTGATAACAGGTCTATATAAATATCTTTAAATTTCAAAGTAAACCTGCATTACTGGACGAGAACAATTTATTTAGGCTTCTTATTAACCACTGATTTACTTTGGGAATGGCTTAAAATTACCCAGAGCATTTTATGTAAGTAAAATAATGTGTTGTCCACAACTGACCTAAACTTAGCCAGAATGGCAGTGTAACCTTATCAGTATAAATATTAAAATATTATAGCAAAAGGTCAGTATGTTTATATTTTCACTATCAAAAGCACTCAGTAACTTTAACTACAACACGTGTTGCAACAAGTAACATATTTTGTGGGCAGTATTTTCAAGAAATGGTCTAAAGTGGTGCAAAGTTAACCCAGTTGACTGCATTTCCATTCACATATTCATGGATTTGTACATAAATTGCTAGATTATGAAGATAAATAAAAATAGCAGCATATACCTGCCAGAACACAGTGGACATTCAGACTGAGTTCCTCAGATTCCCTAATAACGCTTATAATGACGTCTTTGGAATGAGAACTGGAAAAAAATGGCCCTGTGTAATGGTAACCTTTTGTTTGTTTCCATCTTGAGGTATTACCACCCAACATAACAACTAATGCATGAGAAGCTTGCAAGGGCAAGATTTGATGGAGGTATGGTATCATTAACAATGGTGCAGCCAATGCTTCAATCACATTCCAATGATGGAGTAACCTCATTCATCATGAGAACAGCATGTTTTTCCTCTGGTAACGTGAGCTAAAGCTCGACTTTCAGATAACTCACGAGCTCCCTCAGCACACTATGTCTAAATTCAATGTTCTGTAGCGAACATATCGGGGTTCTGTCTGAAGGAAATGGCAATTTATTTTCCAGCAGGACTTTGTACCCCATACCGTGACAAGCTAGTCTAATGTTTAGCCCTTTTGCAGTGTTTTGACTGACCATTTTCTACCTTTAAGTGTCCCCTTTGTTCGTACTGCAAACTGATCTGCAGCGATAAACCGTGCACACTGGCAAGGAGGTTGTCTTTCTCTAAACACGCTCTTCTCTCCTTTGTCTGAGAGAGGTTGAGTTTTATCTTTAAAGCTTCAATTGCAGCCTGAAGCTGCTGTTCTGCAGGGTGGTGACTTCTCCTTCTATTGGGTCCAAGTTCTTTGCAGGACTGGTGTCATTGGTGACATTCGAAGGCTCTCGAACCTCTGAAACACAAATTTGTAATATTACAATCTTCGAAAATATGAAAGCATTTAATACTATAATATGGTTATAAGTTGCCAGTAATTGTTCCTCAGTAGGTCATGTATGTGATTGAAAGATTCATAATACGCTAAAATCTTAGTTTCAAGGGACAGAAGCAAATCCATGACAATCTGAGTGGTAATATTCCAGGTATGCTCTTAATACTATGAAAAGGAAAAGTAATGCCATATACTAAACTGAAATTGTAGGTGACCAATTATATTTAATTCCCAACAGACACTACTGTAGTGTTTCCAAAAATCTGTAAGCTCTTTGCTAGGCACCACAGAAATCTGACTGCAATAGAATGTAAGTAACACAGCTTCACCGTGCAACACTTCAATAGCAGTGGAGCACGTGAGGCTCGAATACTTGAATTACAAGAGCTGTGGGACCAGCGGTACTTACCGATGTGGGTTGTAGTGCGAGTTATGTTTAAGTGCAAATAAATATTACTTACAATAAATGATTATATAATCATGACCAAACCTAACCACAACATTAGACATATTAGCACCTGTTGTACCACATATTGCCAACAAATCCAAAGCTCTGTATGCAGAGTTTTAAAAACATAAATGGTACGGAAAGCCACAGCCTATGAAGTAAACTTCAAACAGCTGTGGTAACAAATCAAAGTATCTATTTTTTCAATATAATAGAGGGAAACATTCCACGTGGGAAAAATATATCTAAAAACAAAGATGATGTGACTTACCGAACGAAAGCGCTGGCAGGTCGATACACAAACAAACACAAACACACACACAAAATTCAAGCTTTTGCAACAAACTGTTGCCTCATCGGGAAAGAGGGAAGGAGATGGAAAGACGAAAGCATGTGGGTTTTAAGGGAGAGGGTAAGGAGTCATTCCAATCCCGGGAGTGGAAAGACTTACCTTAGGGGGAAAAAAGGAAGGGTATACACTCGCGCGCACACACACACACACATATCCATCCACACATATACAGACACAAGCAGACATCTCACAAGCAGACATATTTAAAGACAAAGGGTTTGGACAGAGATGTCAGTCGAGGCGGAAGTGAAGAGGCAAAGATGATGTTGAATGACATGTGAGGTATGAGTCGCGGCAAGTTGAAACCTACCTAAAACCTCTTTCCTCATCACCTTAGCCAGCTACATCCTGAGCCACAACTTCTTCACTTTTGAAGGCCAGACATACCAACAATTAAAGGGAACAGCCATGGGTACCAGGATGGCCCCCACGTACGCCAACCTATTCATGGGTCACTTAGAGGAAACCTTCTTGGTTAGCCAGGCCTGCCAACCCAAAGTTTGGTACAGATTTATTGATGACATTTTCATGATCTGGACTCACAGTGAAGAAGAACTCCATAATTTCCTCTCCAACCTCAACTCCTTTGGTTCCATCAGATTCATCTGGTCCTACTCCAAATCCCATGCCAGTTTCCTTGACGTTGACCTCCACCTGTCCAATGGCCAGCTTCACACGTCCGTCCACATCAAACCCACCAACAAGCAACAGTACCTCCATTATGACAGCTGCCACCCATTCCACATCAAACGGTCCCTTCCCTACAGCCTAGGTCTTTGTGGCAAACGAATCTGCTCCAGTCCGGAATCCCTGAACCATTACACCAACAACCTGACAACAGCTTTCGCATCTCGCAACTACCCTCCCGACCTGGTACAGAAGCAAATAACCAAAGCCAGTTCCTCATCCCCTCGAACCCCGAATCCCCCACAGAGGAACCACAAAAGTGCCCCACTTGTGACAGGATACTTTCCGGGACTGGACCAGACTCTGAATGTGGCTCTCCAGCAGGGATACGACTTCCTCAAATCCTGCCCTGAAATGAGATCCATCCTTCATGAAATCCTCCCCACTCCACCAAGAGTGTCTTTCCGCCGTCCACCTAACCTTCGTAACCTGTTAGTTCATCCCTATGAAATCCCCAAACCACCTTCCCTACCCTCTGGCTCATATCCTTGTAACCGCCCCCGGTGTAAAACCTGTCCCGTGCACCTTCCCACCACCACCTACTCCAGTCCTGTAACCCGGAAGGTGTACACGATCAAAGGCAGAGCCACATGTGAAAGCACCCACGTGATTTACCAACTGACCTGCCTACACTGTGATGCATTCTATGTGGGAATGACCAGCAACAAACTGTCCATTCGCATGAATGGACACAGGCAGACAGTGTTTGTTGGTAATGAGGATCACCCTGTGGCTAAACATGCCTCGGTGCACGGCCAGCACATCTTGGCACAGTGTTACACCGTCCGGGTTATCTGGATACTTCCCACCAACACCAACCTATCCGAACTCCGGAGATGGGAACTTGCTCTTCAGTATATCCTCTCTTCCCGTTACCCACCAGGCCTCAGTCTCCACTGATTTCAAGTTGCCGCCACTCATACCTCACATGTCATTCAACATCATCTTTGCCTCTTCACTTCCGCCTCGACTGACATCTCTGCCCAAACTCTTTGTCTTTAAATATGTCTGCTTGTGAGATGTCTGCTTGTGTCTGTATATGTGTGGATGGATATGTGTGTGAGTGTATACCCGTCCTTTTTCCCCCCAAGGTAAGTCTTTCCGCTCCCGGGATTGGAATGACTCCTTACCCTCTCCCTTAAAAACCACATCCTTTTGTCTTTCCCTCTCCTTCCCTCTTTCCTGATGAGGCAACAGTTTGTTGCGAAAGCTTGAATTTTGTGTGTGTGTTTGTGTGTCTATCGACCTGCCAGCACTTTCGTTCGATAAGTCACATCATCTTTGTTTTTAGATATATCTATTTTTTCAGATAGGTATAATGTTTAACTGCAAATTAGAATACGGTGTATACAGTGTCCAATGGCAAGCTGTAGAAACGATGTAGCTGGAAGGTATGAGAAAGGACATTGGTTTTTATTTCTTCAGATACCAATACAAGTGAACTGTTTATGTAAGAGATTGAGCCATTTCTGGCTCGTGTTATGCTTTGCATTAAACCTCGGTTGCTATTCTGTGATTAGTCTCCCGCCGTTATTGATTTTGTGGTGTTATCCCCTCTCTCCACAAAGTGGCAGCAGCAGCCAGTAGTGATATTTGCAGCCTCGTAATGTCTTTGGCCCCGCGCTTACAGTTTCCGAATGGGCCACGTGCGGGAGTAGGTCGGTTGGCGTGGAGCATCGAGGAAGTCTCCGTGGTGCGTGGTTCGGCCGCCAGCCCCAACTGTTCACACTGTGATGCCCAAATTTCGTTGTGAGTTGTTGGGACATTCCCACGAGCAACAGCGTGTGTTTTCAAGCTGGCGACGTTCTAGCCATCCTACTGTGGAGTTTAACTTAACTCGATTATTTTGAATCGAAGTGCACCAGCGGAATCTTCTGCATTGTGGCCGTTAACGTTCCAGTTACCTGCCCTGGCAGTTGATGAAAATTCCGGCAGTATATTTTGCTCGTCGTGTCGTGGCTGTCCAGCATGGCATGTAGTTTGACAGCTGCATGTTTAATTCATTGTGGGTGCCGATACCTTTCGCGTTGTTCCATTGAACTCACTGTTGTGTGCTGGTTGGGTGGAGTGTAAGTTATCCTAATACTTGGTGCATTGACTGTCTGTCGGTTGGGTTGCCGTCAGTTTGAGAGTTGTTGGGCCGACTGCCTGCCTCACCTAAGCGAGTGTTAGTGTTTGAATTCCATGCCAGCCCTTGGAAACGTCTGAGTGCAGTTTGATGTACTGTCTTTTCTTATTTGTCCTTGTTGTTTGTTTCTGTATGGCTTCTAGCCCATTTTAAGTTAAAGTTGTTTGCCCTTAAGGCGTGACATTGTTTGGGCCTTCAGCCTGATTTTAAGAAATGCTATAAGATAAGGCCTTCTGCCTTTTAAATTCAAATTCCAGTTTTGGGTTTTAAGTTATAGGCAGTCAGCCGGTTTTAAATTAAAGTTGTTTTGCCCTTAAGGCTTGAGATTGAATGGCGCATTTAGCTGGGAATAAAGTTCTAAAATAAATGTTTGGCTTGGTCTGTTTTTAATGTTTACTTTACTCTTGTAATGTTTGTCAAATGAATAAAGTACTATGTTTGAGTGCAACTGACAGCCATTCATTGTGGCCCCTTTCCACAAATTAAACTATCTGTCCTGTCTTGCAGGTATAGCAGAGGATTTCAGAGATGTGGCCCCATTTGCTAAATTACCGTGTGACAAAGTATTTTGCTCCCACCATCAACAGAGCCTGGACACGTCAGTTTGAAAAATATACAGCTGTTATAAATGAAATGTTAGAGCCTGCTTCTGTACACAACTGATGGTTAGAATGAGAGTATCACTCCCGTGAGAAGTATGACATTCTTATTTATTTATTTATTTTTTTTTTTTCGAATACCTACAATGTATGTCGTGCACTCACAAGATACCTGTCAGTTATATTATTAGTCACACTGGGATGAGATGTCCTTGAGATCTTTTGCAGACTCACTGACTGTAGCTTAGGAGTTCTGCTTTTCAGGAGGCCTCATTCATTGAACTGAATCCTGTAACACCATAAGTCTTACGCTGTGTGGATTTATTTTGCTTTTGTTTTATTTAATGTTACATCGTTGAGCTTCTGTAAATATTGTTTGACTGAAATGATAACACAAAATTATATACTCCTCTCTTTGTTAAAACTTTGATGTCATGATTTGATTGTGTGCAGTGTAGTACACCTGTCATTTAAATTCTTTGTCCCATTTTGAGGAAACAAAACTTACTATATGTAATTGTAATTTCTGTGTGAATAATTTTTTGTAGAAATGTCAATATGTGCTAATGTTCTGTTTTATTTAATGCATTTGGTTGCTGTTATGTAAACTGCTGATCCTCACTTAGGGTTCTTAGTTATTCTGTATGTAAAACTTGTCGTGGTTCCCCTCAGGAACGGAACTGTGTAGCACGTGCAAATTGTGGTTGGCCTAGGTAGAAAAGGCGGAACCAAGACTCAGTCGGGGACGAGCTACCAAACTGTGCACTGCCATGTTAAAGTTGTATATAGTGTTGGTTCCGAGAGAGGCTTTTTCTGTCACTTTCCAATGCCTCGGATGGATGGATAAATAGGTGGAACGATTCTGGCATTGGTATCCATCATCTCCACCAAGAAGGAACAGAGTCCAGCAATTCTGCCTGCAAATCCACCTTCCAACATACAGTTGCCACCACATTGTGCAATCACTGTAACGGAATACTATAATAATGTACAATGAAGGATCAGCTTATTGGATGTATTAGTGTGCTCAAATATAAGGTAGCTTATAATTGAATTCATGTACCTACCTTGATTTTTCCCTATCACAACACCTTTCAGGTTCCTCCTCATTTAAACTATGATTACCGAGTGTCCTAGTTTGTGGAAAAAATGAAAGCCCTCAGAACATTAAATAATGTTGTTTGATCTTTGGTGAGAAGGAAGTATTCAGATTTACTGTGGATTTAATGAAATTGTGGGAGGTAGTAAATGTAGTCTTGTGAAAGCCTCCCAGGGATGGAAACAGTCTAATTTAAAGTTTTGTGGAGTTTCAAAGATTCCTATTTCATCAGTTACTTGCAAGTAGAAGACTATGGTAATAAAGACAATTTGCAGTTTCTTTTATAAATTAAAGCTCTTAAAATTGAGGCTAATAAATTGTTGCTTAGTTAATGATCATAGTGCTATCTATAGTACATTTTAAAAGGTGAGTAAGTTTCTTGCAAATTTGTCAATATCGTGTTCCGCTGTAGTAAAAGTGGAAAACTGCATTAGTAGAAAACTATATGTTCATGATTGCTAAGTGTTTGTCTCTCTTGTGTATTGGAAGTGCATATTAATAGTATAACAGGATACACAGTCTGTCTACTATGCTAACGCTAGGTAACAAGTAACAGAAAGATCACTATTTATGAAAACCATAATTTATTTATTCGAAAGACAGTGAGAAGTAACCTGTTAGTGAATTTCAACTAACTTTCATTTTAAATAGTTAAGTATTTAACTGAGAGAGACTTAACCTATGTCCAATTTATGATCCTGCAGTGAATGTTGATAGTAATGTTATAAAGACCATTCAGTTTGAACAAACCCTGAAAGTAATAGTGTGTTCCGGTATCTTTTATATTTTGCCAATAGTTTGTGCTGTTCTAGCTGTTAGCTTCAATCTTACTGTAAACTTATGTATGTGCCAGAGTTCATTGCACTCACGTGTGACAAAGTATAGGTTGTGTTTATCCGTCAAAGTTACTAATAACTACTTTCTTGAACAAGAATGTTAATCATTCTCTTGCCTAATTAGGCTGGCGACCGTTTTCTTTACTCTCTAAACAGTATAGCTAAGTAAAATATTATTTGTTACTGTTCAAATGTTTACGTAATTCTGACTTTCACTTCCGATAAGCCACTTCCATTAGGTACAATACGGTCAACATAACAAAATTCCTCACAGAGGGTAACACTACTCTGTTGTTTTATACCATAATTACTGTAACAAAATAATTCTGTTTTGCAAACTGCCTCCAGCTTCGAGGTTATGGTATAGCAGTAGCGAGCAGGAGTGTTGTAATCCCCCTACCAGATAGTGCTCTCACGCAACGAAACCCCCACCACTTCGACTGTACCCACCCATACAATACTGTCTCCACAGGTATGGGACAATACTTTACTCTTAACACACTGCTTTCACATTTCAGCTTGGCCACAAGTAACTCAACTGTCACCTAGCCATCCTAACCTAATCCTCTGGTTACACTACAGATCAGTCATCACAACAAAACACGTATTCAGTCTTGTTATGTCAGTGTTCATTTAGGGCGATAAAGTATGTCTTTACACAATCTGAAAATTAATTTGCATAAGAATAGAGCGTCTGAAATGTAAGGTTACAGAAGAATGGTGAAGATTGTGTGGGTATACTGGATAACTAAATAGATGGCACTGAATAAATCTGGTAAGAAGAGAAATTAATGGCACAACTAAAAAATGGGACTGACTGTTAGGACACGTCCCGAGGCATCGAGGAATCGTCAAGTCAATTTGGTACTGGAAACTTATTACCTGTAGACATACTCTCACTGAAGAAACAAATACAACATAACTGACATTGCTTTTGCATAAATGCAAAAATGTGCAGAGGCACAGGTCATTGTTGTGTGGAGAGCAGTTCTTCTACCAAGACTTCAGCTGATGGAAATTGGAATAATCTCTACATTGACAAACTGTTGCTCACTAGAAAGTGGTGCATCAACGTGGAGATCTGCCTTGACAGTTATTCACAATGCAAGACACTCCACCAATTGTTGATTCTCTGCAAGCCTTCCTGCACTTTGCTGCAATCTTCCAGATTCTCAGCCTCCATACAGACAAATAGCCTCGCATAACTACTGCAGCTCCAGTTATGCAGTATTTCATTCTTTTGCAATGTACAAGGAATTTACATATTTTTTTTGAACCTTGTTTGACTTAAGCAGTATATTTTCCACCTTCATTTGCGTTGTAAGGAAATGAAAATCCATCATTCTGGCTGAAACAGCTGTGTCACATATGGCAGCTGAAGAAAATCAGGAAAGTAAAGCAGATAAATGGAAATAAATAATGGCCACAAAATCAAACTCACTATACTTCAGTCACGACTAAAAGCTTTTATATATATACATATAGTTTGGGAATAATTCTCAAACATAACGATGAACAGAAACTGTCATGACTTTCAATTAAGAAGAAAACATCTACTGTGAACCACTTTGTGTAGTGTAAACCAACTTTTGGTCAAAAAATCTGTCAACTGAATATCAGTTTCAAGTTTATGCACTGAACAAATTTCCTCTCTGTTTATTTTCTTTACTTATCACTAATTCAGTTTGAGGCAATATTCAGTTGCCTGCTACTCAGCCACTGATCTGATGTGAAAAGCCTTGAGGAAGATTGTGTCCATCTCGATGGAGACCGCATAGTAAGAGAGAAGCTCTGTCTGTTGGATGAATCCTGATAGTCTGTCCTTACTCCTGTGGTCAATGGTACATTAAACACTAATCTTCACACAATGGAAAATCCATTACGTAATAGTGACAATGTTATGAAAAGGGTAGTTGCTACTCACCACATAGCAGAGATACTGAATATATGTTGTCTAATTGTGATGAATGCCTGTTTGGCTGAAAGCTTTGTTTGACAGTCTTTTTGTTGTGCCTAACTGTGAATCAGCATCTGCACTATATAGTGAGTAGCACCTATCCTGTTTATAATATTGTCAAACAAACTTCCTGTTTTATTGCTGTGATATGACAAAGCAATCCAGGTACTGTCAGTGTGACTATTTTAAACCAGACAATTGCTTTTGTTGTTATAACCAGTGCTTGATTTGTGATAGCATACCATACTGATACCTCTGGTAAAAAACCATTAAAATAATGTTTTAAAGACATTAATGAGAAACATTCAGTGGTAGGTCACAGTTACTGGTACCACTACTTTTTCACAAATCAAGCACTGGTCATAACAGCTGCTACTTCTGCTTGTTCTATTTCTTCAAGATCATGTCATATCCAAAATGACAAACCAAACAAAATATGTAGAAGAACTCAGTGTTCATTTTCAGAGCCCATTATGCACTCTCACACACTGATCAATCTGAAATCACAAGCAGAGGAGGGGTGACGTGTGGGAAGAATCAAAGGAAAAGAAATAGAAGCTGTGTATCATTGGCTGAGTGTGTTACAACTGGGTTTTTATACCTTATTCTAAACATATACACACTGAATCTTTGCTGAGGTTTCTCAGACAGATGAATATTCAGTATATCTTCATTCCATTCACATTGCTGGAAGTTATGCAGTCAGAAGACTGGTTCAGTAACATCTGACTGCAAACCCAGAACTTCATGGAATATTTCCTCACAACAAGAGAGAAATGTAGGTTCAAGTCGCAGTCCGGCAGGAATTTTCATGTCACTAATACGTATTACATGGGTAGCCAATACTGCTAATGTCTAACAGTGCACAGTAATCAAATAAATGTCGAGCAACTGAATATATTATAACAAAACATTCAACATTCTGTGCAGACCCAATCACAAAATATTTTAATTTCATATTTTTCACAGCTTTACTTTTGAAGAAATGTAAGACAACTCAGTCAAAAAATATTATCCTTGGACCTATAATCATTAGTGGATGGAACAATAAACTATTCTCAAAAGTGTGTCCACTCCCCCACTTCCAAGACATACACACACAGGATGTAACATTATGCAATGATTATGTAATTACTTTCCCTGGGTGGGGATGGGAGAAGGGATTGTGAACACACACTCATATACAATGGGACAAAACAACATATGTAAAAGACATAACTCCTTTTGCAATAAACAAATTTATTTTACTGCAGTTGTTTTTAATATGTCATACTAAAGCATCACATTCATTGCAACAGTAACTCCAACACAAGAGATACAAGTGTCGTCCATTTCAATAAACATTACATGATAGTGGGTTTTCACAGGGGAATGTAAACTGTTTCATTTTCTTAAAGTGTATCTGTGATACTACTATTGACAGTGCCCTAACATTAATATATTAAGAGACACATTAATTTGGCACAGATGGTAAAATATAAAATAGTGATCTTTGGTATACGCCATGGCCTATCCTTAGTAACCATCCCAAAAAAATATAGGGTGGTGGCAGAAGAGGTTCGGTTGTACAATCCTGCAGTTCTGGTGTGGTACTGGATTTGTGATGTGTTTCTGAAAATAAATCAAAGGTATACTGAATGAATTATCAAATACTTTGTGATAGAACCTGGCAGTATAGAAAAGATCAATGGTAAGTAGAATATCGTCACAACAGGTCAAATTAGAAAAGTATTAAACACGTACTGATTAGTAATATGAATTCTGTGTGTAGAGTACACCAATGTGTCGCCAATGAGGTACAAATCAACATCCAATGAAGTACTTATGAGTAAAATCTTCTACATCTGAACAAATATTAAGCTGTGAAATGCTGAAGCACATATCCAGCTAATCTGATCACATATTGCATCAAATTGTAAGTGAGAAGCTGGAGATAGACGCTAGTGTTTAACAACTGTCATTTTGTGGGTGCATCTTCAAGACATTAAGCATTCTCACAGCACTTCACAATATATACATTACTAATGTGGCATGACAAACAAGCAATCACAACTTCAAAAGAATAGTGATTTCTTCCACTCACTGGCAATAATGACATCACTGCAAAACAGCTATTCACCCAACTATTCACACACAAAATACTCAAAATTTAATAAAAAATTACAAAAATGAAAACTATTTCTGTTGTAAATTTCACAGGGCCTATATATCTCAAATGAAGACCTCAAAACCAGTAACCCATACAGAACTCAAAAACTCAACACAATTTTCACTTGAGCTACACAACTCCAAATTTCACTTCACCCACATAGTTCAAACAAAGCCCTAGATACAACACTTTCACTTACTCTATCTAAACCAAAGTTCTCAGTACAAAAGACCAAACGATGCTCATATGACTATTATCAGAAATGTATCCTAAACAATGATGGTACATCAGTACCCATGATACCTACCAATAACAATCCAACAATTATCAAACACTAACAAGGCTTCTACCAGTTTTTCCATTCGTCTGCAAAGAATTTGCGTTAGTATATGGCAGACGTGACATTTTAAACTGATAGTTCAGTAATTTTCACATCTGTCAATGCCTGCTTTCTTTGGAATTGGCATTATAATATTCTTCTTGAAGTCTGAGGGTATTTCACCTGCCTCATACATCTTGCTCACCAGATGGTAGAGTTTTGTCAGGACTGGCTCTCCCAAGGCTGTCAGTAGTTCTAATGGAATGTTGTCTACTACCGGTGCCTTGTTTCGACTTAGGTGAAACATGGACGATAAATAGTTTAGACAAGAAGGGAATAGAAGCTTTCGAAACGTAGTGCTACAGAAGAATGCTGAAGAGTATATGGGTAGATCACGTAACTAACGCGGACATATTGAATAGAATTGGGGAGAAGAGAAATTTGTGGCACAACTTGACTAGAAGAAGGGATTGGTTGGTAGGACATGTTCTGAGGCATCAAGGGATCACCAGTTTAGTATTGGAGGGCAGCGTGGAGGGTAAAAATCGTAGAGGCAGACCAAGAGATGAATACATTAAGCAGATTCAGAAGGATGTAGGCTGCAGTAGGTACTGGGAGATGAAGAAGCTTGCACAGGATAGGGTAGCATGGAGAGCTGCATCAAACCAGTCTCAAGACTGAAGACAACAACAACAACAACAACAACAACAACAACAAGAAAATCCCGAAAATCATGAAGACTTTCCACCACCACCAATTTAAATATACGCAAACAACTACACCCATTGCAACAACCTTTGAGCTACTCATAAATATTTATAACTTCTTCACAACAGAAGAAAAAAGGAAAAATATTAAATCTCCGACCACAACAAACACACGACACTAATATTTTCAAACATTAAAATGAAACCATCAGCTAAAATATGCAATTTCAAAGGAACTCACCAGATAGCCAGCACAAATTCTTTCAGCACCAACATGAAACATTCAATTCATGTCAAACTAATCACTAACAAACATGCAGCTCAACAGAGAGCCTCCAAATACTACAACACACAATTTACATAAACAAAGACTCAAAAACATCAAGGCTCACTGTGACATCACATGTCAAAGCAGATGGGTGTAGCGTCAACACCTGACCTTGTGTGAATTGACTCATGTTAGGATCAGGTACAAAATAGTGATGAGGCAATGATTGCCAATTGGCAAAAAAAAAAAAAAAAAAAAACAAAAAAAAAAACCAGGGCTAAATTATCAAGAATGAAACTTAATTACTGTTGGAACATTTGCTCAGAGTTTGCATGTTTTTGGTTCAACCCAAGAAGGCCACTACTGGCCCACAAACAGAATACTTTTATTCAATCTGTCCTACAGCATTTTCTTTCTAAGCAGCACATTTTAACATTGAAATTCTAATACTTACATCCTAAACCATTTACTCCATAGTGGTACTTATGATTAATAATGAAGAGTGAATTTACTAGACATTTATTTGATTTGCGAATTTTCTGAATGTCAGGCGAGACATTCATATGAATCCTTGCCTGCTATTTCAGCAGCTTGTTTTGCAAATGCAAATTACGCATTGTATGTCCAGTTTTGTTGCATTTTTTCCTGTTTTAAGCGAGCTTCATCACTATATACTTCTGTGAGAGAGAGACTGTTTGTTTTTGTTAGTCTAGCTCATCAAAGAATAAATCTTAAAGCTAGCAAGTTTTCTTTCTTTTGTTTGTGCCTATCAACAACTAAATACTTCTGTTTCTCAGTGAGCAGCCTCCTGTAATCCTAATGTTTTTATTTTCATTAAAACATGCATATGAGCTTCTTTGAGCAGAATTTCACTAGAAATATATTTTGCCATAATAGATGTCCTCGAAAGATGAACTATATTTCATAAAAACAGAAGAATAAAGTTCAAAAAATTGAATTAAGGGGTGGTGGAGGTAGACGCTCACCAACTAGGGAAGGGAACTTTTCTGTTTCTCACTACTATATCCAGTACGACTATTTTCCGAAAGTTTCAAAAGCTTATAAATAACACAAACTATACTTTGTCACATGCGAGTGCAGTGAACTCTGACACATACATATGTTTACGGTAAGATTGAAGATAACAGCTAGAGCAGCACAAACTATTGGCAAAATATAAAAGATACCGGAACACACTATTACTTTGAGGGCTTGTTCAAACTGAATGGTCTTTATTACATTACTATTAACATTCGCTGCAGGATCATAAATTGGACATAGGTTAAGTCTCTGTCAGTTAAATACTTAACTATTTAAAATGAAAGATAGCTGAAATTCACTAACAGGTTACTTCTCACTGTCTTTCGAATAAATAAATTATGGTTTTCATAAACTGCGATCTTTCCGTTACTTGTTACCTAGCATTAGCACAGTAGACAGACTGTGTATCCTGTTATACAATTAATATGCACTTCCAATACACAACAGAGACAAACACTTAGCAATCATGAACATATAGTTTTCTATAAAAGCAGTTTTCGACTTTTACTACAGCTCAAATATAAGGTAGCTTATAATTGAATTCATGTACCTACCTTGATTTTTCCCTATCACAACACCTTTCAGGTTCCTCCTCATTTAAACTATGATTACCGAGTGTCCTAGTTTGTGGAAAAAATGAAAGCCCTCAGAACATTAAATAATGTTGTTTGATCTTTGGTGAGAAGGAAGTATTCAGATTTACTGTGGATTTAATGAAATTGTGGGAGGTAGTAAATGTAGTCTTGTGAAAGCCTCCCAGGGATGGAAACAGTCTAATTTAAAGTTTTGTGGAGTTTCAAAGATTCCTATTTCATCAGTTACTTGCAAGTAGAAGACTATGGTAATAAAGACAATTTGCAGTTTCTTTTATAAATTAAAGCTCTTAAAATTGGGGCTAATAAAGTGTTACTTAGTTAATGATCATAGTGCTATCTATAGTACATTTTAAAAGGTGAGTCAGTTTCTTGCAAATTTGTCAACATCGTGTTTCGCTGTAGTAAAAGTGGAAAACTGCTTTAGTAGAAAACTATATGTTCATGATTGCTAAGTGTTTGTCTCTCTTGTATATTGGAAGTGCATATTAATAGTATAACAGGATACACAGTCTGTCTACTATGCTAACGCTAGGTAACAAGTAACAGAAAGATCACTATTTATGAAAACCATAATTTATTTATTCGAAAGACAGTGAGAAGTAACCTGTTAGTGAATTTCAACTAACTTTCATTTTAAATAGTTAAGTATTTAACTGAGAGAGACTTAACCTATGTCCAATTTATAATCCTGCAGTGAATGTTAATAGTAATGTTATAAAGACCATTCAGTTTGAACAAGCCCTGAAAGTAATAGTGTGTTCCGGTATCTTTTATATTTTGCCAATAGTTTGTGCTGCTCTAGCTGTTAGCTTCAATCTTACCGTAAACATATGTATGTGTCAGAGTTCATTGCACTCAAGTGTGACAAAGTATAGTTTGTGTTATTTATAAGCTTTTGAAACTTTCGGAAAATAGTCATACTGGATATAGTAGTGAGAAACAGAAAAGTTCCCTCCCTTAGTTGGTGAGCGTCTACCTCCACCACCCCTTAATTCAATTTTTTGAACTTTATTCTTCTGTTTTTATGAAATATAGTTCATCTTTTGAGGACATCTATTATGGCAAAAAATATTTCTAGTGAAATTCTGCTCAAAGAAGCTCATATGCATGTTTTAACGAAAATAAACACATTAGGATTACAGGAGGCTGCTCACTGGGAAACAGAAGTATTGAGTTGTTGATAGGCACAAACAAAAGAAAGAAAACTTGCTAACTTTAAGATTTATTCTTTGATGAGCTAGACTAACAAAAACAAACATTCTCTCTCTCACAGAAGTATATAGTGATGAAGCTCGCTTAAAACAGGAAAAAATGCAACAAAACTGGACATACAATGCGTAATTTGCATTTGCAAAACAAGCTGCTGAAATAGCAGGCAAGGATTCATATGAATGTCTCGCCTGACATTCAGAAAATTCGCAAATCAAATAAATGTCTAGTAAATTCACTCTTCATTATTAATCATAAGTACCACTATGGAGTAAATGGTTTAGGATGTAAGTATTAGAATTTCAATGTTAAAATGTGCTGCTTAGAAAGAAAATGCTGTAGGACAGATTGAATAAAAGTATTCTGTTTGTGGGCCAGTAGTGGCCTTCTTGGGTTGAACCAAAAACATGCAAACTCTGAGCAAATGTTCCAACAGTAATTAAGTTTCATTCTTGATAATTTAGCCCTGGTTTTTTTTTTTTGTTTTTTTTTTTTTTTTTTGCCAATTGGCAATCATTGCCTCATCACTATTTTGTACCTGATCCTAACATGAGTCAATTCACACAAGGTCAGGTGTTGACGCTACACCCATCTGCTTTGACATGTGATGTCACAGTGAGCCTTGATGTTTTTGAGTCTTTGTTTATGTAAATTGTGTGTTGTAGTATTTGGAGGCTCTCTGTTGAGCTGCATGTTTGTTAGTGATTAGTTTGACATGAATTGAATGTTTCATGTTGGTGCTGAAAGAATTTGTGCTGGCTATCTGGTGAGTTCCTTTGAAATTGCATATTTTAGCTGATGGTTTCATTTTAATGTTTGAAAATATTAGTGTCGTGTGTTTGTTGTGGTCGGAGATTTAATATTTTTCCTTTTTTCTTCTGTTGTGAAGAAGTTATAAATATTTATGAGTAGCTCAAAGGTTGTTGCAATGGGTGTAGTTGTTTGCGTATATTTAAATTGGTGGTGGTGGAAAGTCTTCATGATTTTCGGGATTTTCTTGTTGTTGTTGTTGTTGTTGTTGTTGTTGTTGTTGTCTTCAGTCTTGAGACTGGTTTGATGCAGCTCTCCATGCTACCCTACCCTGTGCAACCTTCTTCATCTCCCAGTACGTACTGTAGCCTACATCCTTCTGAATCTGCTGAGTGTATTCATCTCTTGGTCTCCCTCTACGATTTTTACCCTCCACGCTGCCCTCCAATGCTAAATTTGTGATCCCTTGATGCCTCAGAACATGTCCTACCAACAAATCCCTTCTTCTAGTCAAGTTGTGCCACAAATTTCTCTTCTCCCCAATTTTATTCAATGCCTCCTCGTTAGTTACGTGATCTACCCATCTAATCTTCAGCATTCTTCTGTAGCACCACATTTCGAAAGCTTCTATTCTCTTCTTGTCTAAACTATTTATTGTCCATGTTTCACCTAAGTCGAAACAAGGCCCCGAGAGTAGACAACATTCCATTAGAACTACTGACAGCCTTGGGAGAGCTTGTCCTGACAAAACTCTACCATCGGGTGAGCAAGATGTATGAGACAGGCGAAATACCCTCAGACTTCAAGAAGAATATAATAATTCCAATCCCAAAGAAAGCAGGCATTGACAGATGTGAAAATTACTGAACTATCAGTTTAAAATGTCACGGCTGCAAAATACTAATGCGAATTCTTTGCAGACGAATGGAAAAACTGGTAGAAGGCTTGTTAGTGTTCGATAATTGTTGGATTGTTATTGGTAGGTATCATGGGTACTGATGTACCATCATTGTTTAGAATACATTTCTGATATTAGTCATATGAGCATCGTTTGGTCTTTTGTACTGAGAACTTTGGTTTAGATAGAGTAAGTGAAAGTGTTGTATCTAGGGCTTTGTTTGAACTATGTGGGTGAAGTGAAATTTGGAGTTGTGTAGCTCAAGTGAAAATTGTGTTGAGTTTTTGAGTGCTGTATGGGTTACTGGTTTTGAGGTCTTCATTTGAGATATATAGGCCCTGTGAAATTTACAACAGAAATAGTTTTCATTTTTGTAATTTTTTATTAAATTTTGAGTATTTTGTGTGTGAATAGTTGGGTGAATAGCTGTTTTGCAGTGATGTCATTATTGCCAGTGAGTGGAAGAAATCACTATTCTTTTGAAGTTGTGATTGCTTGTTTGTCATGCCACATTAGTAATGTATATATTGTGAAGTGCTGTGAGAATGCTTAATGTCTTGAAGATGCACCCACAAAATGACAGTTGTTAAACACTAGCGTCTATCTCCAGCTTCTCACTTACAATTTGATGCAATATGTGATCAGATTAGCTGGATATGTGCTTCAGCATTTCACAGCTTAATATTTGTTCAGATGTAGAAGATTTTACTCATAAGTACTTCATTGGATGTTGATTTGTACCTCATTGGCGACACATTGGTGTACTCTACACACAGAATTCATATTACTAATCAGTACGTGTTTAATACTTTTCTAATTTGACCTGTTGTGACGATATTCTACTTACCATTGATCTTTTCTATACTGCCAGGTTCTATCACAAAGTATTTGATAATTCATTCAGTATACCTTTGATTTATTTTCAGAAACACATCACAAATCCAGTACCACACCAGAACTACAGGATTGTACAACCGAACCTCTTCTGCCACCACCCTATATTTTTTTGGGATGGTTACTAAGGATAGGCCATGGCGTATACCAAAGATCACTATTTTATATTTTACCATCTGTGCCAAATTAATGTGTCTCTTAATATATTAATGTTAGGGCACTGTCAATAGTAGTATCACAGATACACTTTAAGAAAATGAAACAGTTTACATTCCCCTGTGAAAACCCACTATCATGTAATGTTTATTGAAATGGACGACACTTGTATCTCTTGTGTTGGAGTTACTGTTGCAATGAATGTGATGCTTTAGTATGACATATTAAAAACAACTGCAGTAAAATAAATTTGTTTATTGCAAAAGGAGTTATGTCTTTTACATATGTTGTTTTGTCCCATTGTATATGAGTGTGTGTTCACAATCCCTTCTCCCATCCCCACCCAGGGAAAGTAATTACATAATCATTGCATAATGTTACATCCTGTGTGTGTATGTCTTGGAAGTGGGGGAGTCGACACACTTTTGAGAATAGTTTATTGTTCCATCCACTAATGAATATAGGTCCAAGGATAATATTTTTTGACTGAGTTGTCTTACATTTCTTCAAAAGTAAAGCTGTGAAAAATATGAAATTAAAATATTTTGTGATTGGGTCTGCACGGAATGTTGAATGTTTTGTTATAATATATTCAGTTGCTTGACATTTATTCGATTACTGTGCACTGTTAGACATTAGCAGTATTGGCTACCCATGTAATACGTATTAGTGACATGAAAATTCCTGCCGGACTGCGACTTGAACCTACATTTCTCTCTTGTTGTGAGGAAATATTCCATGAAGTTCTGGGTTTGCAGTCAGATGTTACTGAACCAGTCTTCTGACTGCATAACTTCCAGCAATGTGAATGGAATGAAGAGATACTGAATATTCATCTGTCCGAGAAACCTCAGCAAAGATTCAGTGTGTATATGTTTAGAATAAGGTATAAAAACCCAGTTGTAACACACTCAGCCAATGATACACAGCTTCTATTTCTTTTCCTTTGATTCTTCCCACACGTCACCCCTCCTCTGCTTGTGATTTCAGATTGATCAGTGTGTGAGAGTGCATAATGGGCTCTGAAAATGAACACTGAGTTCTTCTACATATTTTGTTTGGTTTGTCATTTTGGATATGACATGATCTTGAAGAAATAGAACAAGCAGAAGTAGCAGCTGTTATGACCAGTGCTTGATTTGTGAAAAAGTAGTGGTACCAGTAACTGTGGCCTACCACTGAATGTTTCTCATTAATGTCTTTAAAACATTATTTTAATGGTTTTTTTATCAGAGGTATCAGTATGGTATACCACCACAAATCAAGCACTGGTTATAACAACAAAAGCAATTGTCTGGTTTAAAATAGTCACACTGACAGTACCTGGATTGCTTTGTCATATCACAGCAATAAAAAAAGGAAGTTTGTTTGACAATATTATAAAAAAGGATAGGTGCTACCCACTATATAGTGCAGATGCTGATTCACAGTTAGGCACAACAAAACTACTGTCAAACAAAGCTTTCAGCCAAACAGGCATTCATCACAATTAGACAACATATATTCAGTATCTCTGCTATGTTGTGAGTAGCAACTACCCTTTTCATAACATTGTCACTATTACGTAATGGATTTTCCATTGTGTGGAGATTAGTGTTTAATGTACCATTGACCACAGGAGTAAGGACATACTATCAGGATTCTACCAACAGACAGAGCTTATCTCTTACTATGTGGTCTCCATCGAGATGGACACAATCTTCCTCAAGGCTTTTCACATCAGATCTGTGGCTGAGCAGCAGGCAACTGCATATTGCCTCAGACTGAATTAGTGATAAGTAAAGAAAATAAACAGAGAGGAAATTTGTTCAGTGCATAAACTTGAAACTGATATTCAGTTGACAGATTTTTCGACCAAAAGTTGGTTTACACTACACAAAGTGGTTCACAGTAGATGTTTTCTTCTTAATTGAAAGTCATGACAGTTTCTGTTCATCATTATGTTTGAGAATTATTCCCAAACTATATGTATATATAAAAAAGCTTTTAGTCGTGACTGAAGTATAGTGAGTTTGATTTCGTGGCCATTATTTATTTCCATTTATCTGCTTTACTTTCCTGATTTTCTTCAGCTGCCATATGTGACACAGCTGTTTCAGCCAGAATGATGGATTTTCATTTCCTTACAACGCAAATGAAGGTGGAAAATATACTGCTTAAGTCAAACAAGGTTAAAAAAAAATATGGAAATTCCTTGTACATTGCAAAAGAATGAAATACTGCATAACTGGAGCTTCAGTAGTTATGTGAGGCTATTTGTCTGTATGGAGGCTGAGAATCTGGAAGATTGCAGCAAAGTGCAGGAAGGCTTGCAGAGAATCAACAATTGGTGGAGTGTCTTGCATTGTGAATAACTGTCAAGGCAGATCTCCACGTTGATGCACCACATTCTAGTGAGCAACAATGTGTCACTGAAGAGATTATTCCAATTTCCATCAGCTGAAGTCTTGGTACAAGAACTGCTCTCCACACAACAATGACCTGTGCCTCTGCACATTTTTGCATTTATGCAAAAGCAATGTCAGTTATGTTGTATTTGTTTCTTCAGTGAGAGTACGTCTATAGGTAATAAGTTTCCAGTACCAAATTGACTTGACGATTCCTCGATGCCTCGGGACGTGTCCTAACAGTCAGTCCCATTTTTTAGTTGTGCCATTAATTTCTCTTCTTACCAGATTTATTCAGTGCCATCTATTTAGTTATCCAGTATACCCACACAATCTTCACCATTCTTCTGTAACCCTACATTTCAGACCCTTTATTCTTATGCAAATTAATTTTCAGATTGTGTAAACACCTACTTTATCACCCTAAATTAACACTGACCTTAACAAGACTGAATACGTGTTTTGTTGTGATGACTGATCTGTAGTGTAACCAGAGCATTAGGTTAGGGTGGCTAGGTGACAGTTCAGTTACTTGTGGCCAAGCTGAAGTGTGAAAGCAGTGTGCTAAGAGTAAAGTATTGCCTATACCTGTGCAGATAGTACTGTACAGGTCGGTACAGTGGAAGTGGTGGGGGTTTCATTGTGTGTGAGCACTATCTGGCAGGGGGGATTCAGTTCAATGAATGAAGCCTGCTCAAAAGCAGAACTCCTAAGCTACAGTCAGTGAGTCTGCAAAAGATCTCAAGGACATCTCATTCCAGTGTGACTAATAATATAACTGACTGAAGTGGCTAATAAGAAAAATCACTCCATTAACAATTAATGCAACTGCTGATAGTGTACTAAGCACAGTGCTCAGCAGATTACTGCATACTAAGATGGTCACCCCCTCGTAACAAAAAGGTAGTCACACCTGGGGCAGTGTGGCTGCCAAGCTATTTTGAGCTAGATGTAACATATTGATCTGTAGAGCAGTATGATGTCTATGTTCATGCCATATTTAGTGCACTTTTTGTTATCAAAATGAACTGTAAGGTAAATTCAGAAAGCAAATACGGGTTAACAAACAAGTATCTTCTGAGTGCATGACATACATTGTAAGTCATAAAGAATGTCATACTGTCATTTAACCACATACATTGTACATTATCTAGTTTATTTCATGATAAATAGTTGAGGAGGTCTAACTGGTACATGACTTCAGCATATCACTGTTTGTTTATGTTCCGCACAATGACTAAAAATTTATATATTACATTCTTTGGTCATGTTTTAATATTTATTGTTACTTCTACAAATTCTTAGAGAAATCCATGAAAAAGAAAACAATTACAGTCCTTTCATTGGTCAGTGTCACAAATGTTCAATTATATTAGTAGGACATTGCAAAAAATAAATACACAGAATTTGGATGAAAACAAAGAAGTCATTGTATGAGAGTCTGCCAGAACAAGAAGGAAACGGTGATCTTTTTATGGGTGGTTCTGAGCAAATTACTTTGCTGGGAGCATCTGGATTCAATGCAATCCAGGAGCTAGCTGCTGCTGTTTGTATGCAATGTCCTTATAACAGAAGACTGTGTATACAGTGGAGACAGTGATGTGCTGCTGTCTGAGAATCCACCTTCACCCCTTTGTGGCGATGACTCACAATTACTCTTATATATAAATGTCAGGTGGTTAAAAAATAAAACTGGTATTCTTAGTATTCCGTTAGGTGTAAACAGGAAGACTACATTATGTGTTAATAAACACTGGCTCAGTGAAGATAAGCTACAACTGTACATATCACAGGGGACAGTCCTGCCATGCTGTGGCACCCACCACTTGCTCTAATTACACCCCAACTACTACCAATAAATTTTTCTCTCCTTTCTGTCTCTGGGTGTCTTTTGGTTCTGATTTTCAGTAATAATTGTATGTGATGTAGGCATAAATCTGCCCATTTGTTATTTTGTTCAGGTTTCATTGTTACAGTTGGAGTCTCAGTGTCTGACAGCAAAAATACAATTAGTTTTGTTTAAAACTGTGTTAATTAAAGTTTATGTCTGATTAAAAATTTTACTAAAGTAAATAGCAGTGAAAATATTTTGAGCTAATTGAGCTAATAAATAGATTTGGTAGCATTCCTACTTTTCATTAACATAGTTAAAATTTTGTGGAAAAAATTAACTTACAAGATAATCATCATTAAAGTTCAGAAGTAGACACATTTTACATTGCAAATTTTGACTCTGTGCTTATTAGATTTCATCTCCGAGTGCTGTACTTCTGTTACTCCAATTTTTATGCATACGGTGGCTTACTTCATTAACTGATTAGTTATGAAAATTGTGTAATCTTCCACGATGTTCAGTATTGCGCTTGTACCCGTAAATGGATTAGTGCCAATGCAGATGCATTAAATGATTCCACATACTATTCCAAAGTCTAGATCACTACACTTTTTACAGAACAAATTATTGTTAATAATTATAGTCTATACTGAGTAGTATATTTTTTTCATATGACGTTAAGAAATTGGTCATCATCCAACAATTGGACCTTGAAGACAACACATGAAAAGTGAAACCAAAATTGTGGCGGTGTGTACATTTTCGAGCAAACACCATTCTGCACTGATTAAAATTTTCCACTTTATGACTTCAGAATGGTGTGCTACTGAAGAGGTCACACAGAAGTGACTACATAATTGTCCCATGGGGCTTATCCTGTAATAGATGCAAAACCTGACCCACATCACAATACACTCCAGTCCTATCCCTGACATCTCCCATCCCATGGAAGGCCGAGGCAAATGTGAAAGCAGTCATGTGATCTACCCAGTTATCTGCAGCCACTTTCTGTCACACTACACGGTCATGTCCACTGCCAAGTTGTGTCTCCAAATGAATGGCCAATGCCAAACTGGCCGAGAGACAGCCGGATCACCCATTTGCCGAGCATGCCACCCGACACGATATGCTCGAATTAAGTGACTTCTTCACTGACTGGATTCTTTCCACCCACACCACCACCCTGTTCTTAACCTTCCCTGCTCCCACTGAGATTCTCCGGCCCTACACAACCTTCTACTCCACCGGCACACTGGCAATGTGTTTTTCCCTTCTCTACTTAACTCCACTTCCCCCACAGCCCCAGCATAGCCTGCAGATGCTGCAACTAGCAGCTCACTATCTTGTCTCTACTATGTCCCAGCATCCTCCACTCTCTCTCTCTCTCTCTCTCTCTCTCTCTCTCTCTCTCTCTCTCTCTCCCTCTCGCCTGCTCAGATTCCTTTTTTCCATTTCCTAGATTCGCCAATGACTCTAAAATATTGTTGTTCACATTTCACAAGTGGGACTTCAAAATGTTTACACAAACAATTTTTGTAAGTTCTACCTAAGTACATAAAATGCACATAATTTGATTTTCATTGTAAGTGTCGATCACTCATAGTGATATCTGAAACTGAGGTCATGATTAAATGTATAGTTTACTGCAATAGGTGTGCAACTGGTGCCACTTGCAGAATAGTAAGATTCAGTTTTTGGATTCTGCTATCTCTCAATTGTACAATCACAGTTCTTTTATTTTGGACTATGCCGTACAGTACTGAGAAGTTCACAATCCATGTTGCTTATTCACTACCTCCATAAATTGCAGTTACTGCTCTTAAAATATCTTGGCAGGCTGTTCTACCACTTGCGTTCATTCACAAATTTTTGTTTGTCTGAACTAATGGTATTGTGATCAGATATCTTATTACACATATTTGATTAATCTTAATGGTACATGGAAAATAAAAAGTAACTGTGAAAGTAAATACCTTTTTTATGTTTTCTTGTATCGTGTCCTGACATGAGGTCCTTCCTACACAAGATTATACCTACTTAACCCAGAGTCCTTTTTTGTAACTCTTTGTCTTAGGTACATATCACAAAATATTTATGCTGGATAGCACCTTTGTGGATGTAGATCTGGTGCAACCGTTACTGCTCTCATTTACAACAGCAGTGTTCTGTTACTGTGTGTACTAATCCATAGAAGTACTATTATTATAACATGCTACCATTTTGTCAAAAGGAAGGAATTATGATTGATCCAAGCGCTATAATGCTTGTCCCTGAATTTATTAAAATTTTGGTGATTAACACAAATTGAATTCAATATTATTCATCTGAGAAAGATAATTTTAATCCAGAAAGTTATACAAATTGAGTGAAAGGTTTCATGTACTTTTTTATGTATTCTGTTTAGCCTTCAGCAGTATAACACTGTTTAGCCAAGGTTCCCTGTACTTGGAATGTGTTTATTGTTTATGGATTCATCACCTCAACAAACTCATTGCATTAGTATGTAGACTACTCCATAATTTAATTGTAAGATATGCATATTAACACTATGTGTAGGTATCTATCCACCATTTGAAATTTTAGTTTTCCTAAATTTGCCTGATGAACTTATAATTGACTTAACAGTAACTCTTACAGGCATATCTTGTATATGAAGAATAGAAATATTTACAAAATGGACTCATTCCTCATATAATTTGTTTACTTCACTAAATGGAAACAAACACTTCAAGTGTCAATGAGCACTCTGTATAGTATAGCATTTAGTATTGCAGTTCTGGGCAACCTGTTTTTCCAGTTGGAAAGGGAGTTGCTACGGGCCTATCTGTATACAGAAAATGTTTGACTGCTGCCCTGGCCAGCACATTCTGCAGATGTCTGACCAATTGAAAACGTCTGGTCAATGGTGGCCGAGCAACTGGCTCATCACAATACGCCAGTCACTACTCTCGATGAACTGTGGTATCGTGTTGAAGCTACATGGGCAGCTGTACCTGTACACAGCATCCGAGCTCTGTTTGACTCAATGGTCAGGCATTATTACGGCCAGAGGTGGTTGTTCTGGGTACTGATTTCTCAGAATGTATGCACCCAAATTGCTTCAAAATGTAACCACATGTCAGTTCTAGTATAATATATTTGTTCAATGAATACTCGTTCATCATCTGCATTTATTCTTGGTGTACTAATTTTAATGGCCAGTAGTGTATTTGCCTCCCAGAACGTGAATGTATATTGAATCCCCCTCTATAGGTATCAATATAAAGCCATGTGAGGAGCTACAATGTTAAAAAATCCGTGTGCTGCCAGTCCGTAATTTGCCAAAGAATATTATTCCGTAAATTTCACCTCACCTCAGCTCTGCGCATGAGCGTGGAACCGCCGGCGACTGCTTAAACGAACCTAAAACCGTACGCCGCCAATGCAACTCGTTTTCGGCCAATCACGAACCGTAGACGGCGATATGAGACGGGGCTGAAAGGATCGCCGTATTATCTGAGGCAGCGTCTTCAGCTGCCATCTGTTGGCAACGCCGAACAACTCTACAGTATTGAAGCACTGCATATTTCACTTCGCATTGACAAGTTCAACACGAAAACGTTCGAATTAACATTCATTTTTGCAGGTATATCAGTTGCTTATTCGTAGTTTGCTAACAAAATAGCAATAAGCGCCCACGTATTTTTACTATCTGTGAACAATATACTTCATAACCAAAAAGTTTCTTGGTAAGGTGTGCTATACATATGGTAACTTGCTACATTTACTTATCCTCGTCGCCATGTGAAGTGTTGGCCTATTTTTGGAAGGCTCTCTTGATCATATCGGAGCCTGCCAGTTTAATTTAAACTTTAATGTGATGGAGGTCCCGTACATCAAATGCACCGCACGGGGTGAAATTAGTTACAGCAGTGGAATTGCCGTACGCGTAATTTTCCGTTCGTTACCCGTACGTAGGAGTGTAGCCAGGAAGTTCCTCGATCGCTTTTTAGTTTAGTTTTTTGTGTCGTATTTCAACTTGATGTTTTAGGGTCTTACTTCTACAACACTCCAGGTTTATGTGGACTATATGTAAACAGCGCAGTGACGTCAACCAAAGCAGGGTGCTTCACGTAAAAATTCTTCACACGTCGCGTTTAGCTGTGGTTACCGAACACGCAGAAGACAACGATAGGTGTCGTGGAGGGGATTCTGCATGTAGTGTAGGGAAGTGACGCGAGAGGGCAGCAGCTGCCGGCAGTGGCGAGCAACCGCCCCGCATAGTATGGACTGCAGCCGAAAGAGGGCAGGGCGAGCACCGGGGCTGTCTCCCCGCCAGCTCCTACGTGACGGACGAGTGATATGTATTTTTTTTAAATTAGATTAGATTACTACTTGTTCCATAGATCATGAATATGACACTTCGTAATGATGTGGAACGTGTCGGGTTAATAAAAAAAGAAGGTGTCTATGCAAGATATTACATTAGACAAAATATTATATGACACTCAATATTTTTAAATTTCTTTTTATTTTTTTTTTGTGGGCGTTGGGAAATTAGCCACTTACTATATCCAAAAATTCATCTAATGAGTAGAAAAAGTTGCCATTAAGAAATTCTTTTAATTTCCTTTTAAATGCATGCTATATGGGTGTCTGTGAGACTTTTGACGCTATTAGATAAGTGACCAAAGACTTTCGTGGCAGCATAATTTACCCTCCCCCCCCCCCCCCCCCCCCCCGAGCCAAAGTTAGATTTAACCTTGAGTAGTGAAGATCATCCTTTCTCCTAGTGTTGTAGCCATGTACACTGCTATTACTTTTGAATTCGTTCGGATTGTCAATAACAAATTTCATAAGTGAATATATATATTGTGAGGCTACAGTGAAGATTTCTAGCGCTTTAAATAAGTGTCTGCAGAATGATCTTGGATGAGCTCCAGCAATTATTCTGATTACACGCTTTTGTGCAATGAACACTCTTTTACTCAATGATGAGTTACCCCAGAATATGATGCCATACGAAAGCAGAGAATGGAAATAGGTGTGGTAAGCTAATTTACTGAGATGTGTATTTGCAATGACCCTAATAGCATAAGCAGCTCAACTCAAACGTTTCAGCAGATCCTCAGTGTGTTTTTTTCCAGTTCAACCCCTCATCAATGCATACACCTAGAAATTTTGAATATTCCACCTTAGCTACCGATTTCTGATCAAAGTCTATATTTATTAATGGGGTCATTCCATTTACTGTGTGGAACTGTATATACTGTGTTTTGTCAAAGTTTAATGAGAGCCCATTTGCAGAGAACCACTTAATGATTTTCTGGAAAACATCGTTTACAATTTCATCTGTTAATTCTTGTCTGTTGGGTGTGATAGCTATACTTGTATCATCAGCAAAAAGTACCAACTTTGCATCTTTGTGAATATAGAATGGCAAGTCATTAATATATATTAAGAACAGCGGAGGACCCAAGACCGAACCTTGCGGCACTCCATTCTTGATTGTTCCCCAGTTTGAGAAATCACCAGTTTCTTTTCATATTATGTGAACTGCTTATTTCAGCTTTCTGCACTCTTTCAGTTATGTATGATTTAAACAATTTGAGCACTGTCCCATTCATACCACAGTACTTGAGCTTATCTGGAAGTATTCCATGATTTACAAAATCAAAAGCCTTTGATAAATCACAAAAAACCCCAATGGGTGACTTCTGGTTACTCAGAGCATTTAATATTTCATTAGTGAAAGTATACATAGCATTTTCCGTTGAAAAACGCTTCTGGAAACCAAACTGACATTTTGTTAAAACTTTATTTTTACAAAGGTGTGAAGCTACTCTACAATACATTACTTTTTCAAGATTTTTGGATAAGGCAGTCAGAAGAGAGATTGGGCGGTAGTTGTTGACATCAGTCGTATCCCCTTTTTTACGCAGTGGTTTAACAATGGCATACTTCAGTCTACCTGGGAAAATACCCTGCTTCAGAGAGCTATTACATATGTGGCCAAGAATCCCACTTGTTTCTTGGGAACAAGCTTTTATTATCCTGCTGGAAATGCCACCAATTCCATGTGAGCTTCTATTCTTGAGAGAGTTTATTATCTTCCTAATTTCAGAGGAAGAGGTGGGTGGAATTTCAATTCTGTGAAATGGTGTGGGTAAGGCCTCTTTTAGATTTTATGCAGCGCCTCCCTCCCGATGCGTGGAAGAAAATAAAACAGAAAGTACAGCCGCGTCCGGCAAAGAAATAAAGAGTTCGAAACGGTACTTCAGGAGTTTTTTTTTATACGCATTACAGGTGCTTGTGAATTACATACCAACTTTATTTATTCTTAAAATCCGTGTCTGGTGACGATGGAGAACTTTATTTTAACTCTTCACTAAGCATAAATAATTTGCAATTCACAAGTAGCAATGACTTTTTTTTTTCTTTTTCGAGAAACCTTACGAGACAAATACCTCTGAGGGCTCTATAGTTTCCATGTTCTCATTCAACCTCACGTGCCTGAGCAGACCCTACCTACCTACGTCAGAAAAATGCGAAGTGCTGCACGGAATCCAATCCGCATCCTTCCGCACAAAAGACACTGACTCTAACCTTTGCACACATATTTAGCTGTAACTACAGGTGAAACGTCCCCTGAGAAAAATTAAGAATGGCAGTGTTTGGAAAGACTCTTACGTTATTTGATACAGAAGCAGCTGAGTAAAACTCAGGCAGTTCTCTCTTTACTTATTCTGATCATTTCTAAACTGACACGCAATATTTTAGCGCAACTTAGTCTGACTTTCAGTAATCCCAACAGAAGACTGGCTCCCACTAACAATAACCTATACCCTTCATGAATCACTTACATCACAAAAATCTTCGTTACTCGAAGTACTGCAATACAGCGAGCGCCACTACTGCCACCTAAATAAAAGATTCAAACTACTGAAGGCATATTGTTAGCAAATGAAAGATTTTGATAGAGAACAAACAATGTATTTACCTTAATAGTGTTCAAAAATATATAATAATGTAGACAGAGACGTAAAAATTGACACACATGCTTGGAATGACATGGGGTTTTATTAGAACCACCCCATATTTTTAAACGCGCGAAAGATCTCTTGCGCCCGTCGTTTGGTGACGATCGTGTGCTCAGCCGCCACTTTCGTCACGCTCGGCCTCCCAGGTCCCCAGACCTCAGTCCGTGCGATTATTGGCTTTGGGGTTACCGGAAGTCGCAAGTGTATCGTGATCGACCGACATCTCTAGGGATGCTAAAAGACAACATCCGACGCCAATGCCTCACCGTAACTCCGGACATGCTTTACAGTGCTGTTCACAACATTATTCCTCGACTACAGCTATTGTTGAGGAATGATGGTGGAGCTATTGAGCATTTCCTGTAAAGAACATCATCTTTGCTTTGTCTTACTTTGTTATGCTAATTATTGCTATTCTGATCAGATGACGCGCCATCTGTCGGACATTTTTTGAACTTTTGTACTTTTTTGGTTCTAATAAAACCCCATGTCATTGTAAGCATGTGTGTCAATTTGTACCTCTCTATCTACATTATTCTGTGGTTTATTCAGTTTTCAAATTTATACCGACTTTTTGATCACCCTATATATATATATATATATATATATATATATATATATATATATATATATATGTGTGTGTGTGTGTGTGTGTGTGTGTGTGTGTGTGTGACATCCAACTGAACAAATTTCGTTTTTCTGACGGACACACGTCCAGATCGTCCGCTCTCAAAACTCCGCCATCTCTCTCCCCACATCCACCACTGCTGGCGGCTCACCTCCAACTACGCAACGCTACGCGCTGTTCACATCCAACTGCCCAACACTACAATAGCAAACATTCCAACAAAGCCAACCAGCTACAGACTGCACACATCGCAGTCAGCGATTTTCATACAGAGCACTATGTGGCGTTCCCAACATAAAAACCTAAACAGCCTACTTACACAGGTACAATGATATACTTACAGTTAGTAAACGGATTCATATGAGGACGAATTGTAAAACCCACAGCCACAACACCAGAAATAAAAGTAGTTCCCATGCAGGGGGTGTGTGCTCCAGTCTGTGGCTCAGAACGGATATATATATATATATATATATATATATATATATATATATATATATATATATATATATATATATATATAGGGTGTTACAAAAAGGTACGGCCAAACCTCACACACAAAGAAAGAAAATATGTTATGTGGACATGTGTCCGGAAACGCTTACTTTCCATGTTAGAGCTCATTTTATTACTTCTCTTCAAATCACATTAATCATGGAATGGAAACACACAGACCAGAACGTACCAGCGTGACTTCAAACACTTTGTCACAGGAAATGTTCAAAATGTCCTCCCTTAGCGAGGATACGTGCATCCACCCTCCGTCGCACGGAATCCCTGATGCGCTGATGCAGCCCCGGAGAATGGCGTATTGTATCACAGCCGTCCACAATACGAGCACGAAGAGTCTCTACATTTGGTACCGGGGTTGTGCAGACGAGAGCTTTCAAATGCCCCCATAGATGAAAGTGAAGAGGGTTGAGGTCAGGAGAGCGTGGAGGCCGCGGAATTGGTCCGCCTCTACCAATCCGTCGGTCACCGAATCTGTTGTCGAGAAGCGTACGAACACTTCGACTGAAATGTGCAGGAGCTCCATCGTGCACGAACCACATGTTGTGTCGTACATGTAAAGGCACATGTTCTAGCAGCACAGGTAGAGTATCCCGTATGAAATCATGGCGGTGAATCGAGGAAGTGCAGTACATACTAACGAAACTAAAATGAGCTCTAACATGGAAACTAAGCGTTTCCGGACACATGTCCACATAACATCTTTTCTTTATTTGTGTGTGAGGAATGTTTCCTGAAAGTTTGGCCGTACCTTTTTGTAACACCCTGTGTATATATATATTTCAGGTCAACAAAATACATCGAGGACAGAGCTGAAAATGACAAATACTTTACAAATTAAAGGAAATAGTACTTTATCGCTCGTTCCTTCTGCAACTAAACCAAATTAATCTTTGGTGTAAATTCTGATTACCAATAATTACTTGCTCACAATAACTGCCCATTAAGGACATGGTACGACCGCATTTCCTGGGTTCCACAATGTCCTCGAGGTGGCAGGTCCTCCGACGTGGACAACTTGGAACTTTTCCGCACAATTACATGCATACCGTATTTCCGCCATAAATCCGCTTGACTCGTGTTTACATTTAACACCAATCACTTATACACTTACATCGAGATCCCACGAAGGGACACCAAGTCTGTTGGGACAACGCTCCGCCGTGTGAAACTTCTGCCCCACATTCTGACACCAGTCTGTGCTTCACATGTTGTTGTGGTCTTCATCCCAGAGATTGGTTCGATGCGTCTGTGCACGGTAGTCCATCCTTTGGCAGCCTCTCTGCCTCTGCACAACTACCTGCACCCACTCCAGCCTGCATGCTGCATGCATTCATCTCTCGCTCTTCCATCACAACTCTTACTTGTGACATTTACCTGCATTACCAAAATGGCGATTCCTTGGCGCTTTATAATGTGTCCTTCCAACTGACTCCAGTTTTTGTGAAACTGTGGCAAAAATTTCTTTTTTCCCCAAGTCGACGTAAATCCTCCACCTTAGTCATTTCACCTGCCCACCTACTCTTCAGCATTTTTCTGTAACACCACATTTCAAAAAGTTTCCATTATCTTACTGTCTGATCTGAACTAGTCATCCGTGCATCACTGCTGTACAATGCTAGACGGACAAAATATCTTCATAACAGACATCTTAGTAGGGGAACTTGTTTTCGATATTAACTAACTCCTCTTATCATAGAACTCTCTCAGAAAATGGCTTTCCGAGACTGGTATCTGAAATACTCCTCTGTGATAATGAAAAGAGGCAGACTGAGTCAATAATTAAATCACTGAAGATCAAGGACTCTCACGGACATGCTGTAGTTGTTGTTGCGGTCTTCAGTCCTGAGACTGGTTTGATGCAGCTCTCCATGCTACTCTATCCTGTGCAAGCTTCTTCATCTCCCAGTACCTACTGCAACCTACATCCTTCTGAATGTGCGTAGTCTATTCATCTCTTGGTCTCCCTCTACGATTTTTACCCTCCACGCTGCCCTCCAGCACTAAATTGGTGATCCCTTGATGTCTCAGAACATGTCCTACCAACTGGTCCCTTCTTCTAGTCAAGTTGTGCCACAGACTCCTCTTCTCCCCAATCCTATTCAATACCTCCTCATTAGTTACGTGATCTACCCATCTAATCTTCAGCATTCTTCTGTAGCACCACATTTCGAAAGCTTCTATTCTCTTCTTGTCCAAACTATTTATCGTCACGTTTCACTTCCATACATGGCTACACTCCATACAAATACTTTCAGAAATGACTTCCTAACACTTAAATCTATACTCAATGTTAACAAGTTCCTCTTCTTCAGAAATGCTTTCCTTGCCATTGCCAGTCTACATTTTATATCCTCTGTACTTCGACCATTATCAGTTATTTTGCTCCCCAAATAGCAAAACCCCTTTACTACTTTAAGTGTCTCATTTCCTAATCTAATTCCCTCAGCATCACCCGACTTAATTGGACTACATTCCATTATCCTCGTTTTGCTTTTGTTGATGTTCATCTTATATCCTCCTTTCAAGACACTGTCCATTCCATGATGGAGTATCTAGTAGAATACTAAACAATTGTGCTGCACATCTTAGCTCTGTACTTAGCCATATTTGTTAGTTTTCCTTTAGGAATGCCCATTAGTAAAGCCACTTTATAAAATGTGATAAAAGGATAATGTAGACAATTTTAAATTTATTTCTATGCCATCAGTGTTTGTTAAAATTATTGAAAAGTCTGTTTATGTGAAGGTAATTGATAATTTCATTTCGTATCATTTACTGTCTTGTGTAGAGTTTGGTTTTAGAAGTGGTTTAACAAATGAAAAGGCTACATTGTATTTTCTCGGTGATGTACTGGGTGAATTAAACAAAAGGTTTCGTATGCTAGGCATCTTCTGTTTATTTAATCGAGGTGTTTGACTGTGATGATCCCAAGTTTGATCATTACTGAATATGGGGAGTAGCTCACGTTGGCTCATCTCTGACTTTAAGAAAAGACAGAAAAAGATCATTCTCCGCAATACTGAGAATGGCTACGGTGTGGGGTCTAACTGGGGCGCAGTTAAGTAGGTGGTCCCCAGGGATCAGTGCTGGAACCACTGCTGTCCCCGTTTCATATACACGATATGCCTTCTACGCTACTGGCCATTAAAATTGCTACACCACGAAGATGACGTGCTACAGACGCGAAATTTAACCGACAGGAAGAAGATGCTGTGATATGCAAATGATCAGCTTTTCAGAGCATTCACTCAAGGTTGGCGCCGGTGGCGTCACCTACAACGTGTTGACATGAGGAAAGTTTCCAACCGATTTCTCATACACAAACAGCAGTTGACCGTCGCTGCCTGGTGAAACGTTGTTGTGATGCCTCGTGTGAGGAGGAGAAATGCGTACCATCACGTTTCCGACTTTGATAAAGGTCGGATTGTAGCGTATCGAGATTGCGGTTTATCGTATCGCCACATTGCTGCTCGCGTCGGTCGAGATCCAATGACTGTTAGCAGAATACGGAATCGGTGGGTTCAGGAGGGTAATACGGAACGCCATGCTGGATTCCAACGGCCACGTATCACTAGCAGTCGAGATGACAGGCATCTTATCCGCACGGCTGTAACGGATCGTGCAGCCACGTGTCGATCCCTGAGTCAACAGATGGGGGCGTTTGAAAGACAACGACCATCTGCACGAACAGTTCGACGACGTTTGCAGCAGTACGGACTATCAGCTCGGAGACCGTGGCTGCGGTTACCCTTGACGCTGCATCACAGACAGGAGCGCCCGCGATGGTGTACTCGACGACGAACCTGGGTGCACGAATGGGAAAACGTAATTTCTTCGGATGAATCCAGGCTCTGTTTGCAGCATGGTGATGGTCGCATCCGTGTTCGGCGACATGGTGGTGAACGCACATTGGAAGCGTGTTTTCGTCATCGCCATACTGGCGTATCACCCAGCGTGATGGTATGGGGTGCCATCGGTTACACGTCTCGGTCACCTCTTGTTCGCATTGACGGCACTTTGAACAGTCGACGTTACATTTCAGATGTGTTAACGACCCGTGGCTCTACCCTGCATTGAATCCCTGCGAAACCCTACATTTCAGCAGGATAATGCACGACCGCATGTTGCAGGTACTGTACGGGCCTTTCTGGATACAGAAAATGTTCGACTGCTGCTCTGGCCAGCACGTTCTCCAGATCCCTCTCCAATTGAAAACGTCTGGTCAATGGTGGCCGAGCAACTGGCTCGTCACACTACGGCAGTCACTACTCTCGATGAACTGTGATATCGTGTTGAAGCTGCACGGGCAGCTGTACCTGTACACGGCATCCGAGCTCTGTTTGACTCAATGCCCAGGCGTATTGAGGCCGTTATTACGGCCATAGGTGGTGGTTCTGGGTACTGATTTCTAAGGATCTATGCAGCGAAATTGCGTGAAAATGTAATCACATGTCAGTTCTAGTATAATATATTTGTCCATTGAATACTCGTTTATCATCTGCATTTCTTCTTGGTGTAGCAATTTTAATGGCCAGTAGTGTAATATTACAGGTGATTCTAAAACATTTGTCTTTGCTCATGACACTAGCTTTAGAAAATAAACTAACGTTGAATCATAGTAAGACTCAGTTTCCACAGTTTCTATTACACTGTAAGGTGGCTATAATTTTGCAGTTTACAAGTACTCATGCACATACTTTGCCGTGATCTACAACCACATTAGGTATTACTTGATATGTAGTACGTCGTATATATGGATATTTAAAGGACACTGACATTGTCACATACGCCTTGTAAATAATTGTTAACGCTTATTGCATGAAAGGTGATGGAGTGTCTTTATTATCATACTAGTAGAGGTTGGAATGACAGTGGAAATGAAACGGCTGGCGGAACTCTAGGCCTGGGTGGAAGGCTCACACAGGTGTGTTGGTCCTGCTTAAACACAGGATGTAGCGAGACGGACGTGACAGCACCCAAGCGCTGCAGCACAATAGAGTCGCGACCATCCGGTTTTGTAGCCGAACCAGAAGGATTAGTTTCCGAAGTAAAATCTTGGATGCGAGAAGAGAAACGAAGAGAGAAAAGAGAATGTGAAAGAAACGAAGAAGCGGCACCTCGGAAACCACGCAAGATTGGTTATTTCCAAGAATTTTTACTCAGAGGCGTACCATTGTACAAGTATAGGTATTTCCTCGCAATCTTCTCGCACTGGACGACAAAAGACTAAAATATGGTTGGTCGGCATTCGGAAGAATCTGTAGAGACGGGGAGTATTCCGTGGTGTCGCGAATATGATTCGTTTTTTGGAATTACGTTGGTGGGTAGCCGAGCCTTGCTGGAGAGGCCAGCGGTGGAGAGAAGAGGTCTTCCGTTGTGGGCACCCCTGTGTGACGGTCGCTCCATATCGGCTTTTGTTGGTGCAGACGGATTTTCTGTCTTCGCTCTCAGTTAGGCACTGTACTGTTGCAAACCTATACGAATCTGGACTTGACCTCCGTGTTGGAAGACGTCGTTTGAGTACGCAGCATTCAGTAATTAAGAGCACCTCTTCTGTCTGTACTTACGTTGAGACCTTATCTGAACTCCGTCCTTGGTGTTGGGAGTTCGCTTTTCTCGTCTGTAGAACACAGAGAGGGGAAGGCAGTATTAGAGTATATTAGTCAGAGGACCGCCTTCTGCCGTCCTAGTGTTTGAAAGAGTTTATTTGTGGCTGGAGTCCTTCCACCGTCGCAGACGCGTACGAGAACCATCACTTCGACGCACCGGACGCAGTACACACGGTGATATCACAAATTGCTTTGGCTTATTAGCGCTATAAAGCTAAACAGCTATGATCACGTTAGTTTATTTCCACTAAGGTTCAATACCGCCGGAGATCATCTTTGAAAGTAGTGTCTTGTAGTGTTTGGTACGTTATTGATATTAGACCACGCAGTCATAATAAGGGGCAGATTCGGGCAATTTATCAGTAATTTACTTAGGAAATGTAAACTTTGTAATATAAATATTTTTTTTTTCAATCTACAATAATTATATAAACAGGAACAACGTTTATCATTTAGTAGGATTAGTTGCCTTCACCATTCATTTATGTTTAGATTGTAATTTATGCAATTAAGAGATGCTAAGACCTGCTTCAGGGGTTAGTCAGACAGGGCCAAATCTTCATTTTAGCGTTTATTATTCTCTGTTGCGCACATTCATTTTACACCCGCCTGGAGTAGCATCTTGGAAGACAATTCAACAAAACCTGACGTTTTAATTACTCAGAATGGACGTATTATTAGTGACACTGAACAGTTCAGATTTCTAAGTGTTCAGGCAGACAGTAAAATGTTCTGGAGAGACCATGTTCAGGATCTTGTTCAAAGACTTAATGCTTCCATTTTTACTTTTAGAATGGTGTCTTAAGCAGGTGATAGATTGACACAAAAAGTGGCCACCTTGTCTCGTTTCCATTTGCTTATCATGCACGGTATTTTGGGGTAACTCAAAGCATCTTTTTGACTCAGAAATGGGCAGTTCAAGAAGTGTGTCATGCAAGTTGGCGAAGCACCCCTCTTCACTAATCTGGGTATTCTGAAGCTGTGGAGCTGACCTCTCTTTAATGTCGGTTGTTCTTAGCAATATCAGCTTATTCCTAAGAATTAGTAGCTTCCACTCAGTTAATACTAGGCAGAAATTCAGTCTGCATGTGGACCGCACGTCCTTGACTCTCGCGCAGAAAGGCATGCAGTATTCTGCTGCATCCACTCTAAATAAGCCACCACGAGAATTCAAGAATCTTAGCATCAATCCACACGCTTTCAAATCCTATAAGAAGTGTTTTCTCATGGGTCACTCCTTCTATTCTGTCGAGCAGTCCCCTCAAAGCTGAGCTAATTCCTGTGATACGGTATTGATTGCGTTTACATGACCTTATAGCCGGTCGCCTTTTTAGGATTCACAAACATTTACTATACGTGTTATTGCTTTTCTGTTGTAATTTGATGTACTGATACATTCCATGACCACGGAAATGTGCTCCTCAATTTGGTCGTACAGAACTAGAAGCAAAAAAAATTTTTTTTTAAAAAAAAGAGAATTTAAAAAATTCATAAATCCTTTTCTTTTCTTTGTCAGTCTGCATTTCACATCTTGCATATTTCGACTGTGATCATTTCCTTTGCTGCCAAAATACGAAAATTCATCTACTACTTTTATTGTCTCATTTCTTAATCTGATTCCCCCTGCTCCACCTGATTTAATTCAACTACACTACTGGCCATTAAAATTGCTACATCAAGAAGAAATGCAGATGATAAACGGGTAAAGTCAATGTTGTATGAATTCATGTAAACGATATGCAAATAACTAGTAAATCGCAAGTGCGCAGCGAGTTTGGGTTCGAATGAAGCGTCTTGATGTGCGGAATATGATTGTGAGGGAGGAATATGTAAGCAGTGAAGGTCAGGAGACCACGACGTCTTACAATATATATACCGGCGCCGGTTAGCAGCCGAAGATATTAATGTAATTTTCATTTCTTTCGTCGGATGGTTAATGTATTTAGAGAAACTGGAAGTATTCAGAGAAAGAACAAGAGGCAACCAACAACTGCAACAAATGAAGAAGCAGCTGCAGTTGAGGCTAATCCGCACATCGGTAGCAGACAAATTGAACGAGAATCGCGAATTTCAAAAACGTCGGTTTTGAGAATTATACACCGCCGTACATTTCACTCTTACCATATTTCTATGCCCCAGGAATTCCATGGCGATGATTTTGAACGTCGTGTAAATGTTTGCCACTGTGCATTAAATAAGTTACGAGACGATAACAGGTTTTTTTTTTTCAAGAGTTTTATTTAGTGATGAAGAGTCATTCACAAACAGAGGTGGCGCAAACCGCCATAACATGCGCTATTGGGCAACGGAAAATCCACGATGGCTGCGAGAAGTGGACCATGAGAGACCCTAGCGGTTTAATGTACGGCGTGGAATTATGGGTGGACACCGAATTGGCCCTTATTTTATCGATGGCAATCTAAAAGGTGCGATGTATGCCGATTTCTTAATTAATGTTTTACCGATTCTACTACAAGATGTTTCACTTCATGACAGAATGGCGCTGTACTTTGAACATGGTGCATGGTCCGGCACATAGCACGGGTGCAGTTGAAGCGGTATTAAATAGGATATTTAATGACACGTAAGTTGGTCGTAGAAGCACCATACCATGGTCTACACGTTCACCGGACCTTACATCTCCGGACTTCTTTCTTTGGGGTAAACTGAAAGATTTTTTTCTTGTCGTGATCCACTGACAACGCCTGAAAACATGCGCCAGCACGTTGTCAATGCATGTGCGACAGGTGTTGAAGGCGATCTACTGACTGTTGAGAGGAATTTCGTTACGCGTATTGCCAAATGCACCGAAGTTGAAGGACACCATTATGAGCATTTATTACATTGATGTGGTTATTAAGGTTGCTCACGCAGTAACAGCATGCGTTCCCATAATTTATGATAAGGTCACACAAGTAAATATATCACATTGGAACAACACAAATAATGTCCAAACGTGACTTCTTTTTATGTTTAATTTAAAAAATCACATCGTTACCAACTGTTCATCTAAGTGGGTGAGGCATATTACAAGTTTTGCATCATCCTGGGACCCAGAACTCCTGATGTGGATGTTGTATCACAGACACAGTCCCTTTGAGTGTTCAGAGATGTCACTAAACCATGCATGAGCAGCGTCCATTAGACGGAGGGGATCTGACAGCCGATCAGTTCCAGTCATTCCACCAGGAAGGAGGTACACGGCTCGTGTTGTCTGTAGTTCAACCGTGCCTAGACGGTCAATGCCGCGGTTCGATCGCGTCCGCATTGTTACTTTGTGCCAGGAAGGGCTCTCAACAAAGGGAAGTGTCCAGGTCTCTCTGAGCGAACCAAAGCGATGTTGTTCAGAGATAGATGTAGAGAGAGACAGGAACTGTCGATGACAAGCCTCGCTCAGGCCGCCCGAGGGCAACTACTGCAGTGGATGACCGCTACCTACGGATTATGGCTCGGAGGAACCCTGACAGCAACGCCACCATGTTGAATGATGCTTTTGGTGCAGCCACAGGACGTCGTGTTACGACTCGAAACTGTACGCAATAGGCTGCACGATGCGCAACTTCACTGCCGACGTCCACGGCGAGGTCCACCTTTGCAACCACGACACCGTGCAGCGCGGTACAGATGGGCTCAACAACATGCCGAATGGACCGCTCAGGATTGGCACCACGTTCTCTTCACCGACGAGTGCAGACAGGTGCAGACAGTCCCTGCTACCATTACAAAATGTATCAATGCGCGGTCTTTCCCGCCCTTTTCTCATACGCGGTCTCTCCCGCCCTTTTTAAAATTATATCAATTTGCGGTCTCTCTTGCCAACAATACTTTGGTGCAGACATTCCCTGCTACCACAATTACGTATTTGCAACATGACAGCGCTCAAATGGTTTAAATCATACCTAACTGGAAGAGTGCAGAAAGTTAAAATAAGCAGTTCACATAATATGCAAAAAACTGGTGATTTCTGAAACTGGGGAACAATCAAGAATGGGGTGCCGCAAGGTTCGGTCTTGGGTCCTCTGCTGTTCTTAATATATATTAATGACTTGCCATTCTATACTCACGAAGATGCAAAGCTGGTACTTTTTGCCGATGATACAAGTACAGCTATGACACCCAACAGACAAGAATTAACTGGTGAAATTGTAAACGATGTTTTTCAGAAATTCCATAAGTGGTTCTCTGCAAATGGGCTCTCATTAAACTTTGACAAAACACAGTATATGCAGTTCCACGCAGTAAATGGAATGACACCATTAATAAATATAGACTTTGATCAGAAATCGGTAGCTAAGGTAGAAGATTCAAAATTTCTAGGTGTATGCATTGATGAGGGGTTGAACTGGAAAAAAACGCACTGAGGATCTGCTGAAACGTTTGAGTTGAGCTGCTTATGCTATTAGGGTCATTGCAAATATACATCTCAGTAAATTAGCTTACCACGCCTATTTTCATTCTCTGCTTTCGTATGGCATCATATTCTGGGGTAACTCATCATTGAGTAAAAAGAGTGTTCATTGCAGAAAAGCGTGTAACCAGAATAATTGCTGGAACTCATCCAAGATCATCCTGCAGACATTTAAAGAGCTAGAAATCTTCACTGTAGCCTCACAATATATGTTATATTCACTTATGAAATTTGTTATTGACAATCCGAACGAATTCAAAAGTAATAGCAGTGTACATGGCTACAACACTAGGAGAAAGGATGATCTTCAAGGTTAAATCTAACTTTGGCTCAGAAGGGGGTAAATTATGCTACCACAAAAGTCTTTGGTCACTTACCTAATAGCATCAAAAGTCTGACAGTCATATACCATTTAAAAGGAAATTAAAAGAATTTCTTAATGGCAACTCCTTGTACTCATTAGATGAATTTTTGGATATAGTAAGTGGGTAATTTCCAAACCTGCACAAAAAAAAAATTATTGAGTGTCATGTAATATTTTGTCTAATGTAATATCTTGTGTAGACACCTTTTATTAAGCTGACACGTTCCACATCATTAGGAAGTGTCGTATTCATGATCTATGGAACAAGTACTAATCTAATCTAAATCTAATCTAATCTAATGACAAATATTAATTATTCCTACTTAATCCTATTAATAAAATGTAAACATCTTTCATAAATTGTGGTTTGACAATAGACAATAGAAATATACACGTGTTACAAACTATTTTTGCTTATTACGTGAGATATTTGGCCCGGTCTGTATGAGTGGACCAGCCTGTATGTGTTGCGCATCCCCTATATTTGTGCACATCACTATCCGCGACTTTTTTCACACCATTGTGTGTTTGTAAGTAGGCTGTTTCGGTTTTCTTATTGGCAATGTTACGTAGCGCTCTGTATGAAAATCACTGGCTGTGCTGTGTGCAGTCTGTGGCTAGTTTGCATTGTTGTCTGCCATTGTAGTGTTGGGCAGTTGGCTGTGAACAGCGCGTAGCGTTGCGCAGTTTCAGGTGAGCCGCCAGCAGTGGTGGATGTGGGGAGAGAGATGGCGGAGTTTTGAAATTTTTAAAATTGGATGTCATGAACTGCTATGTATATTATGAGTTTTCAACATTATTAAGGTAAATACATTGTTTGTTCTCTATTAAAATCTTTCATTTGCTAACTATGCCTATCAGTAGTTAGTGCCTTCAGTAGTTTGAATCTTTTATTTAGCTGGCAGTAGTGGCGCTCGCTGTATTGCAGTAGCTTGAGTAGCGAAGATTTTTTGTGAGGTAAGTGATATGTGAAAGGTATAGGTTAATGTTAGTCAGGGCCATTCTTTTGTAGGGATTTTTGAAAGTCAGATTGCGTTGCGCTAACAAAATATTGTGTGTCAGGATAAGCACAGTCTCGTGTATAACTGTTTAAAGGGGACGTTTCATATGTCGACCCTTAGCCGAGGATACCTCACTGGAATCTTCTGATTTTTTCTTGTAGTTTGTGTAATTAGTGTAGCTTTTGTTTATTACTAGCGCGTAATTATAGAGAGAATTTCCTTTGTAGTTGTAGTTTTTCATTGTTGTACAGTAAAACAGTTGTAGCATGCATGTAGATTTGCGGCAAGTATTTCGCAGCTGCGCTTGCAATTAACTAGATATTATTTTCAGTGCTATGTTAATGTGTTCCCCTATTTGTGCTGTTCAAATTGTGTTTTTCTGTGTTGTCGTGTGAAATATTGTGACAATAATGGCGTGTGAAAAACGTAACACTAGGCTCCAAAGTAAACCGTGAAATGACAGCGAAGACGAAAGCAGTGTGTTAGCGCCACCATGTAATGAATTAACTAATATTCAAAGTAGTAATTTGGTAATTGTGCATAGGGAAATGGAGCGGGTGGCAAATAATGGTGTAGACAGTGAAACAAGTAGTGAACAGGGAAGCATTATCGATCGATCGGTCGGCAACAGCTCGCCTCAGGAATACGAAATGACAGGACACAATCTTGCAAATACTGCGGATTCAGGTTTTGGGTCCTCACCGTTCTCTCAAATAAGTCAAGACACATTTTCTGCTCGTCAAAATGTAAATGTTGCCGGTGCAAATGCAGTGCCGAAAAGCATAGAGGAACCGATTCCAGACACTAACACATTATTATTGCAACTAATGCAGCAAATGGAACAAAATCAGAGACAAACACAGCAAAAGCTTCAAAAGTTAGACACAATGGAACAAAATCAGAGACAAACATAGCAAAAGCTTCAAAAGTTAGACACAATCGAACAAAATCAGAGACAAACACAGCAAAAGCTTCAAAAGTTAGACACAATGGAACAAAATCTTCGGAAGTTAGACACCACACTTGAACAAACACGTGAAGATTTAACTACTGAGTTACATAACATTGAATCGAAATGTCAAAAAGTCTGTAATGACGTAAAAACACAAATTTGTGAGCATTTCCAACCTATTTTTTCGCGGCATGAAAATGCATTACAGAATCACGAAGCAGCCATAAAAGAACTGCAAACCATTGTTCATGAAAATCATGAGAGCTTGTCGGCTAAAATTGACTCAGTTGCATCTACCGATTCGGTTACGCAACTTGCAAAAACTCAAGAAAACTTAAAGGACACAGTAGATTCGATTTCAACACAAATGGACACTCTGAAACTTGGTTCAGAAAAACACACTGAGGAAATGTGTTCACTATCGGAGAAAGTAGCCGAACTTTCGGATCAGGTCACTAACTTATCTACAAAGGTAGATGATGATCTGAATGACACAAGACCTGTAGCCTTCACTGACACAGAAGAGTATGAACAAATTAGAAAATTCAAACAAAATCAAAATCAAATCAATACACAGTACAAAAGAGAAATTCGGGAAGTACAAGATCAGTTGGCACAAGTAATACAAAAATTTCATATTTCAGAGGACACTCGCGCTCCAATACGGGAAGAGGAACTTAGAAATACGGAAAAGCCACAAAATAATAACACAGGGCATTTCGGAAATTATGAAAGAAATTGGCAAAGTGCACCGAATTTTGAGATGGAACCGCCGACACGACGTAACAATGACCGATATGCTACTCGCCGACACGATGATTTTGACTATAAGCTGTTCATTACTACACGTAAATGCAAAACATTTAAGAATTCTGGCAACGACATTCATCCACAAGCGTTGCTTCATCAATTCTCTCATTGTTTTCCTCCCAACTGGTCGTTGGAGCACAGGTTAGAATTTATGTGTGGCTACTTGGAGAATGAACCAGCTGTAAGAATGCGATCGGTCATTCACGATTGCCACAATGAAGGAGATTTTTATTATGCCTTCCTCTCAGCATATTGGTCTCAAGCTACACAAGACCGAGTAAAACATAGCATCATAATTATGAAACATTTCGAACAATCTGAATTCTCCAGTCTTGTGAAATATTTTGAAGACATGTTGCACAAGAATCAGTACCTGACAAACCCATACAGCCCGTCAGAACTCATCCGCATTTGCTTAATCAAATTACCTGAACATTTACGACATATTATTTTGGCAGGGCGTTGCAAAAATGACATTGAAGCTTTTCAGGGACTCTTACAAGAATTAGAAATTGACACAGACAGTCACGGGATGCGAAAACAGGAAAACAATCACTACAAGTCACATCCGTCACAATTCCGTGACGACAGAAATAATAACTGGACACGACAAGGCTATTCTTACACCGCAAATCGTGAACAAAACAGACACCACCCATATGACAACCACTGGCAGGGTAACAATAGTTACAGAGAAAGATCGCATTTCCGTAGTAATGAATATGATAGAGATTATCTTAGAAACAGACAATATGGGAACCAAACCAATTATTATCAAGGGAGACAGAATAACTTCAGACGCAACAGTTCAGCGCGCAGTTACGATTCAGGAATAAATTCTCCACCACATGACCGACAAGAAAGAAATTATGAAATCTACCGACATGACGACAGACGAGATAATCATAACGACAGACCTGAATTTCATCAGAACTGGCGGGATTCAAACAGAGCAGGGCACTTTCGACAACGTGAATTTGTAGAAGCTAGGTCTCCTAATCCCAATAACGACGCGCGCCAACAAAGGAACAGACAATGACTCTCACCGCAGGCAGCCACCTGCGCCGGCTGGCACAGAGAAAAAATAACATAGACGCTAACCTTGAGAACAATTCCAGTATTCTTTACCGACGTATACCGCATGATAATTGCGTTCAAGTTGAAAATCTGAGTACTATGAAGAGTAAAGGATTGCACCACATTTCACATGTAAAACCGTTTATTGAAAGATAATCTGTTTTTTTAACTTTGTCTTTGCCATAAAATTTTTCACTTCACATTTCTAGTATGCTTTGTCAGACTTAAGAAACTGTTAACATGCAACAATGTTTGAAGTTAAATATCCAGCCTAGAACCTAGGGAACATTTTTAAACAGAAATTACGAATGCATTGTTATAGTGAACAGACTACACAGTGTTGTATTTGTACATTCTTGCTTGTTAGTTGCACGATTATGTAACGACTATCAGGCTTACATACTTAGGACACATACTGGTACTGCTAATGAGATTTTAATGCAACATTTTGGTTTACTTGAAAATACACTCTGGATTTAAAGTACTTTCTGTGAAATACCAGATGACACAGTGGTTAGTTTATGTGACAGCTACACGATTTTATCACGACGCTACTAATGAGTGACAATTTACAATGTTGCTTTTGCGGTGTATCTGTTTTATATCTGCACAGTTTTTCTGAATTCTTCTGTAAAGTAAAACATGTTTTAGTAGTAACTTTTGTGCTATAGCTACAATGAGACTGCCTTTTCCGTAGGACAACAATACGTTACAGCACAGTACTTTCCTCATCATGGCAATAAGCGTAATAACTAAGATATCTATACGCAAAGCATTTCACTTTTGTTTATCATGAGGTAAGTACATTGACTTTTGCGGAACGTAGCTTTTGGAGGACGATAACTACGACACTTCCACAGAGATTATCTTACAACATGACGCACAGTTTAACGCTACAGAACACGTATTTGAGTGATTAATTTCGCACTTAAAACATTAATTTTTTTAAAGATATTTGAAGTGCAATGATACAAGGGTTTTCCGTGATACATTTCATTCCATTGCTGTAATCTGTAACACCTGAGGGTATAATTACATTAATCCTCAGGGGGGTACACGCTTACTTTGTGTACCATGTGTGTGGCAAACACAAGGAGCCCTAGCTAATATGGTATTTGCTTATACAAGTTTACACATCGATACCATATTTCTCTAACACACAAATTACACAGCTATCTGATCATTTAACGGAGAAAGAAACTTTTTTTTTACTACATCAGTGACAGATGTTTACGTAATTACACCGTTGGATAACTTCACACTTATGAAATTGTATTTTGTCTGTACTTTGTGAAATGCTCATATTTTTCCAGAACCATTGTGATACTATGAGAGCTTTGAATGATATATTTGATATGAGAGCATGATTTTTAAAGTACGTTTGAGGTAGATGACACTATTGAAATGAGCAGAGAATTTTTTTAAAGTTTTGAAGTTATTGCAGAAAGCTACGACGTTTTTGAGATTTGACTGAGGTGTTATGACATTATTACGACGACGATGTGTATTATGCTGTTGAGGTATGTTTATGATAAATAAGCTGATGCTATATGAGGAATTTGATTATGCTACATATCTGTTATGATGAAATATTGTAGAAGTGTCGATGATATGTATATGTGTAATAAGGTAGGGAATAATGAGTAGTGGTTAGGGACTCTGACTTGTGAAAAAGGGTGTTGGAAACCAAGAATCGTACTTTAAGAGTTATGAAATGTGTGTATATGCGTAATGTATCACAATGCCGGCAAAAAGTTTTTGGACGCTGTTATATTTATAGGATTTTGTTTCTACACATTCGTAACGCAAATTCTCGACCTCTGAAATTTTTTATATGAGACTGTCACTGTAGCGCAAACTGCTGTCGTAAATATTTCGGTAAGGAAGCCAAGTGACTCAGGTGGCGCCCAGGTGTGCCAGCCGCCTGGAGAAAGAGCCATTAGGTGAAAAAAAAGAGGCCATTATCCTCGCTGTTTACATTCCTTTGTAGAAAGCATCGCAAGTACGACACGCTCATTACTTGGATAGATACTTACATCTGCACACCTGATTATGACAAGCGTATTTCTACGGGAATTGAGAGAATTTCTACTAACTTATGAAATGCCACATGACTATTGAATGATATTTTTATGCTTTGTACATAGTTGCTTATTTCATTTGATATCTGGTTTCCAGCTGTCTTGCAGCATTGGTTTCATAAAATAAAATTAAATGCAATTGCTAATGTGAACACTTTCTGTCAACAGATCTATTAAATAATTATTTTGTGATCCACATTCTTCGAAAAAGGAGCTCTTGGAATGGAAAGAACAATAAGAAGGGACTAATAACAGTAACTGCATGTATAATTTTCTTTCCAAGTACTTGGTAATTTCTTTTGTAGAAATAGTTGTGGTGCACCACTTTAATTACATAGACATTAAGATGTGAATATACATTTCCCTTGTCTGCATTGTTGTCTTTAGCGTAATATTTTTTCTGCTTGAGCTATGTCATGTTTAGGTATAAGTTATTTCATTTTCTGCTGCTGTTTGCCAGGCATAGTGCTACTAAATTTCACTTTACATTACTCTGTTAAGCCAGTTTTACTACTGATTTATTTTTCTTGTTGCCGCACATTGGCTCATATTAGTTGTAATTTTGCATTTTATCTGTTAATTTAGATTTACTGCTGCTTGCTTTGCACTCTGCATTTTTTTGTCATTGCTATTTGTGTTAATTGTTTTGTGCTGCTGCATTGCCTCGTTCCTTAGTATATATATCTGAGCTCAGTAGATTTACGTTAGCTTAAGATGGGGTAGGCTATATGAGAGAACGAGTTGTGATGAATTGGAAGAAATGCATTGAGAAGCTATAAGAAAATGGTTTGGCCAAAAGAAAAGTATTTTTGAAAGAGGGTATGAGCAAAAAAGTAGGGTTTAGAGCCAAATGTTTAGGTAGGATTTTCTTGGAAATAAATGATGAGGTAAGATAATGGAAAATAAATAATGAGGTAAGAAATATGTGAACATATAAATACAGAAAGCATGCTTCGATAGGATTTTTTTGGTGGAAACAAATGTTGAAATAAGACGAAAGATCTATGGAATGAAGTTTTGGGTTGGACTGCAGTACCAAATGTTACCCTGAAAACGAACCCTGTCTTTCCTTTCGTATTTCCCCCTATGTGTTTGTGTACTCTTGTATATTTGCATTTTTCCTGTCTTTGTGTGTTTAGCTGATGAGAGCTATGTTGTAGAATTTTTCTAATACTCTGTTATTTACTTTGTAAAGATGTTTAGACATTATTTATTCTGTTTTGTTGCTCATGTGTGAAGTTGATGTTTCAAAAGTTATTCTGATCTTTATGTATGTACTTATGTCATTATTTTTGTAACACTGATGTGTATGTTATTTCGATTCTTTTGTAAAGCCTGTACTACAAATGTTATCTGTATTGTTATTTCTTTAATGATGTATTTTGTATCTTTGTTATTGTATTCTTATGTTATAAAATTGTAATTGACACTAGTTCATCAAATTAAGTAACTTGTAACTTACATTTCACTGCACACGTTTTTGTTGGTCATAGTATATGGACAATATGTGAGAAGTAGGGACTGTTAGTGTTTGCACGTGTGTTAATAATTCAGCAAGAGACTGGCTAACAGCATTGTTGGTTCTAAGGGCAATTCCAAAAACTTTGTGAGTGCTCAAGTGGTGGTTATGGACTTGCTATATTATCTGCAAGACTTTTCAATGGTGATTGTGCACCTGCACAGTCACAACAGATGGCTGCTGGCCATCTCTACAAGGACTACAGTGGGTCTGCATCTTTGATGACCCACCAGTACCATTATCTCTACAAGGACTACAGTGGGTCTACTGATGATCCATCAATACCATTATTTCTACAAGGACTGCAGTGGGTCTGCGCCTCTGGTGGCCCACCAGTACCGTAATCTCTACCAGGACTACAGTGGGTCTGCTCTGTGATGACCTACCTACCAATATTCTGCAAAACATCGAATGACTCTCCTGTGGGTTTGCTCTGTTGTGGCCCATTACCTGTCAGCATGTCAAGAGTCAGCATTGTCTTTCTGTTGGAAGGACAACACTACTTCTTCAAGACTGCATGGAAATCCACTACTTCCGTGTGCATTTTATTTTACTGCTCAGACTTTGAGAAAATTTTAGCTTTTGAGCAACATTGTATCAATAAGTGTGTGCATTTGATTTCTTTGTTATTATAATTATGAAAATTTTTTTCAAATCATTATTGGCCACTGCCCAAAACAATTTGTAAAATTTTTTGTGGGGAGCATGGGGGCTATGTAAGTAGGCTGTTTCGGTTTTCTTATTGGCAATGTTACGTAGCGCTCTGTATGAAAATCACTGGCTGTGCTGTGTGCAGTCTGTGGCTAGTTTGCATTGTTGTCTGCCATTGTAGTGTTGGGCAGTTGGCTGTGAACAGCGCGTAGCGTTGCGCAGTTTCAGGTGAGCCGCCAGCAGTGGTGGATGTGGGGAGAGAGATGGCGGAGTTTTGAAATTTTTAAAATTGGATGTCATGAACTGCTATGTATATTATGAGTTTTCAACATTATTAAGGTAAATACATTGTTTGTTCTCTATTAAAATCTTTCATTTGCTAACTATGCCTATCAGTAGTTAGTGCCTTCAGTAGTTTGAATCTTTTATTTAGCTGGCAGTAGTGGCGCTCGCTGTATTGCAGTAGCTTGAGTAGCGAAGATTTTTTGTGAGGTAAGTGATATGTGAAAGGTATAGGTTAATGTTAGTCAGGGCCATTCTTTTGTAGGGATTTTTGAAAGTCAGATTGCGTTGCGCTAACAAAATATTGTGTGTCAGGATAAGCAGAGTCTCGTGTATAATTGTTGAAAGGGGACGTTTCATGTTGATTGTAACGCGTCATAACGGGAGTGGCGCAAGGCGTCGCGCGTTAGATTCCACGTTCCTCTGGCTGTGGCGCACTAGGGCTGCGGAATGGGGTCGCCACCCCCAGCACGGGGCGTTCCCTCATGCGGCACACCTACTTGGGGCGAAACCGGGCAGACTGGCCGCTGACGGCGGTGGGGTGGCAGGAGGGAGGGGAGAGGGGTGGCGAGAGGGGGGACAGGCAGTCACGTGATCGATTGCTGGCGCCTCTCCCCGCCGGACGAAAGGAGGCTTCGATCTCGTCGCGGTCGAGCCGGTGATTGCCAATTATGTAGGTTGCGGGGGCGGCTGTTCCGCCCCCAACACAGGGGGGTGGGGGCGATGGCGTTCAAAGCAAAGTGTCGTCACCTAACCGGCTCGCCTGGGCTCCTTTGTCCTATGGACGAACCAAAAAAAAGAAAAAAAAGCATCCGTAGATGCATTAGTTATTAGAGATGCACAAAATACAAAACGATGTCAAAGTTAGCGTAAGGAGGGCTATGCGTGAAGCGTTCAGTGAATTCGAAAGTAAAATTCTATCTACCGACTTGACAGAAAATCCTAGGAAGTTCTGGTCTTACGTTAAGTGGCTCGAAACAGCATATCCAGACACTCCGGGTTGATGATGGCATTGAAACAGAGGATGACACGCGTAAAGCTGAAATACTAAACACCTTTTTCCAAAGCTGTTCCTTCTCCAAATCCTCGCACAAACGAAAAAATGGCTGACATCGAAATATGTGTCCAACGAATAGAAAAGCATCTGAAATCACTCAACAGAGGAAAGGCCATCAATTACACTACTGGCCATTAAAATTGCTACGCCACGAAGATGACGTGCTACAGACGAGAAATTTAACCGACACGAAGAAGATGCTGTGATATGCAAATGATTAGCTTTTCACAGCATTCACACAAGGTTGGCGCCGGTGGCGACACCTACAACGTGCTGACGAGAGGAAAGTTTCCAACCGATTTCTCATACACAAACAGCAGTTGACCGGCGTTGCCTGGTGGAACGTTGTTGTGATGCCTCGTGTAAGGAGGAGAAATGCATACCATCACGTTTACGACTTTGATAAAGGTCGGATTGTAGCCTATCGCGATTGCGGTTTATCGTATCGCCACATTGCTGCTCGCATTGGTCGACATTCGATGACTGTTAGCAGAATATGGAACCGGTGGGTTCAGGAGGGTAATACGGAACACCGTGCTGGATCCCAACGGCCTCGTATCACTAGCAGTCGAGATGACAGGCATCTTATCCGCACGGCTGTAACGGATCGTGCAGCCATGTTTCGATGCCTGAGACAACAGATGGGGACGTTTGCAAGACGACAACCATCTGCACGAACAGTTCGACGACGTTTGCAGCAGCACGGACTATCAGCTCAGAGACCGTGGCTGCGGTTACCCTTGACGCTGCATCACAGACAGGAACGCCTGCGACGGTGTACTCGACCACGAACCTGGGTGCACGAATGGCAAAACGACATTTTTTCAGATGAATCCAGGTTCTGTGTACAGCATCACGATGGCCGCATCCGTGTTTGGTGACATCGCGGTGAAACCACATTGGAAGCGTGTATTCGTCATCGCCATACTGGCTTATCACCGGGCGTGATGGTATGGGGTGCCATTGGTTACACGTCTCGGTCACCTCTTGTTCGCACTGACTGCACGTTGAACAGTGCACGTTACAATTCAGATGAGTTACGACCCGTGGCTCTACCCTTCATTCGATCCCTGCGAAAACCTGCATTTCAGCTGGATAATGCACGACCGCATGTTGCAGGTCCTGTACGGGCCTTTCTGGATACAGAAAATGTTCCACTGCTGCCCTGGCCAGCACATTCTCCAGATCTCTCACCAACTGAAAACGTCTGGTCAATGGTGGCCGAGCAACTGGCTCGTCGCAATACGCCACTCACTACTCTTGATGAACTGTGGTATCGTGTTGAAGCTGCATGGGCAGCTGTACCTGTACACGCCATCCGAGCTTTGTTTGACTCAATGCCTAGGCGTATCGAGGCCGTTAATACGGCCAGAGGTGGTTGTTCTGGGTACTGATTTCTTAGGATCCATCCACCCAAATTGCGTAAAAATGTAATCACATGTCAGTTCTAGTATAATATATTTGTCCAATGAATACCCGTTTATCATCTGCATTTCTCCTTGGTTTAGCAATTTCAATGGCCAGTAGTGTATCATCATCTGGACGCAGTATTTCGGCGGTCTACCTGGCCGCCATCTTCAGGTGAGTAGGCCGCCCCACCGACTCGCCAGAACTGAAGTCAAACACGCCGGGGCAGCTCCTTTGCACACGGGCGGTGTGTCCAGCGCGCGTGCGCCAACGTAACTGCCCTCTTCGGCTTACTGTTAGAAGTTTGGCCACTCCTGCTTACAACTTAGGCAGATATTTAGCGTCCAATCTCAGTCCACGCGTCACAAAATCGGAACTCCATATCTCCAATTCTCTGGTTTTTATTCAGCGTTTGAAGTCTTTGCGTCTCAGTGCGACGGATTTGCTGGTTACTTTAGACGTTCTGTCTCTGTTCACCACAGTTCCTCTTCAAGATTCTTTGCAGTGAATTGGTGAACAATTGTACTAAGAAACAATTAAGGTCATCATGTGTTGATGTGACGTATTTCTTATTTAATGGCAAATATTTTGAACGTAGTTGAATATGAAAAGGGAGTTACGATATTGCCTGAAGAGTTTGACAGAGCACTAATAGACCTAAGTTGAAACAAGGCCCCGGGAGTGGACAACATTCCGTTAGAGCCACACATGACAAAACTCTTCCATCTGGTGAGAAAGACGTATGAGACAGGCGAAATATATTCAAGAAGAATATAATAATTCCAATCCCAAAGAAAGTAGGTGTTGACAGGTGTTAAAATTACCGAACTCTCAGTTTAATAAGTCACGGTTGCAAAATACTAACACAAATTATTTACACACGAATGGAAAACTGGTAGAAGTCGACCTCGGGGAATCAGTTTGGATTCCGTAGAAATGTTGGAACACGTGAGGCAACTCTGGTCTTAGAAGACAGATTAATGAAAGCCAAACCTGCGTTTCTAGCATTTGTAGACTTAAAGGAAGCTTTTGACAATATTGAATGCAATACTCTCTTTCAAATTCTGAAGGTGGCAGGGTTAAAATACAGGGAGCGAAAGGCTATTTACAATTTGTACAGAAACCAGATCGTAGTTATACGAGTCGAAGGGCATAAAAGGGAAGCAGTGGTTGGGAAGGGAGTGAAACAGGGTTGTAGCCTCTCCCCGATGTTATTCAATCTGTATATTGAGCAAGCAGTAAAGGAAACGAGAGAAAAATTCGGAGTAGGAATTAAAATCCATGGAGAAGAAATAAAAACTTTGAGGTTCACCGATGACGTTGTAATTCTCTCAGAGACAGCAAAGGTCCTGGAAGAGCAGTTGATCGGAATGGACAGAGTCTTGAAAGGAGGATATAAGATGAATATCAACAACAGCAAAACGAGGATAATGGAATCTAGTCGAATTAAATCGGGTGATGCTGAGAGAATTAGATTAGGAAATGCGACACTTAAAGTAGTAGATGAATTTCGGTATTCGGGGAGTAAAATAACTGATGTTGGTCGAAGTAGAGGGGATATAAAATGTAGACTGGCAATGGAAAGGAAAGCATTTCTGAAGAAGAGGAACTTGTTAACATCGAGTATAGATTTAAGTGTTAGGAAGTCGTTTCTGAAAGTATTTGTATGGAGTGTAGCCCTGTATGGAAGTGAAACATGGACGATAAATAGTTTACACAATAAGAGAATAGAAGCTTTCGAAATGTGGTGCTACAGAAGAATGCTGAAGATTAGACGGGTAGATCACGTAACTAATGAGGAGGTATTGAATAGGATTGGGGAGAAGAGGAGTCTGTGGCACAACTTGACTAGAAGAAGGGACCGGTTTGTAGGACATGTTCTGAGGCATCAAGGGATCACAAATTTAGTATTAAAGGGCAGCTTGGAGGGTAAAAATCGTAGAGGGAGACCGAGAGATGAATACACTAAGCAGATTCAGAAGGAGTGTAGGTTGCAGTAGGTACTGGGAGATGAAGAAGCTTGCACAGGATAGAGTAGCATGGACAGCTGCATCAAACCAGTCTCAGGACTGAAGACCACAACAACAACAACAACAACAACTTTGAACAAACTGATGGAATGGCTATGGGGAGGGGAGGCCCACTATCCCCCATAGTCTCCAGTTCCTTTATAGAAGATTTGAGGACACGCCATTGAAGACGGCGTTCTTAAAACCAACTTGTTTCTGGAGACATTTCGACGATACGTTTATGGTATGGCCACATGCAAGCGATGCCCTGGATCGTTTCCTAGATCATATTAACTGTCTGCATCCGAATATTAAGTTCACGATGGAAGTTGAAAAGGATGAAAAATTTCCGTTTTTGGATGTCTTTGTCTACATGAGGGATGCTGGACATTAGGACATAGCGTTCATCGTAAGCCCAGGCCCACGGACCGATATCTCCGTGCATCCAGTTTTCATCCATCATAGCATCGCAGTGTTGTCCTACATACATTGGTAAAAAGAGCTTACACCATCTCAGATGCAGATAGTTTGACACAAGAACTGGAGCATCTAAAATCTGTGTTCAAGCAGAAAGGTTATACCGACTATCATATCCGTCGTGCTCCACAGATTGGACCTTCGCGGGAAACGACAGCAGATGTGAGCAAGTCGGTGGCATTCCTACCTTTTGCGGTGAGCGTATCTTCAAAAATAGGGAGAATTTTAAAGAAATTTACTATTAAATGTGTATACCGCCCGCCAGGTAAGATCAGAGCTCTGTTGGCCTCAGTGAAGGATTATTTGGGTTTGAAAAACGCCGGAGTTTATCCCTACCATTGTGGGGAAGTCTATATTGGACAAACGATTCGTAGGGTCCAAGATCGATGCGTGGAGCATCATCGCCACACGCGTTTATTTCAGCAAGAAAAATCTGCAGTGGCGGAGCATTGTCTTGCTGAAGGACATAAAATGATGTATGGTGAGACACAAGTGGTTGTCCCAGGGTCGCGGTATCGGGACTGTGTAGTGAAATCCGGCTATCTGACAATATTATAATCAGAGATAAGGGCTATCCCTATTCTGTTTGACATTAAGAAAAAAGCGGTCCTTGTTTCGCTCATCAAAAGCTATCAGTCGTGTCTGATGTCGATTTATCGTTTCCGGGAGCTTTCATCGCCGGTGCGCTGTTGTGGCTTGCGCTAGAGGGCAGTTATGTTCGCGCACGCGCTGTGGACCCACGGTCGGTGTGTAAAGCAGCCGCCACGGCGTATTTGAGTCCATCCCTAATACGGATTCCTACACCTTTTTCCCCTCTGCCGGTGTGCCCCAAGGCTCCGTCCTCTCCCCCCTTCTGTACCTTTTGTACACGGCGGACATGCCGCCGCCGTCACCCCCCCTCCACCTTCTCCAGTTTGCCGATGACACCGCCTTCCTTGCCCTCGCCCCCACCCTGCAGCGCTCCCAACACCTTCTCCAATCCCATCTCGACCGGTTCACCGCTTGGTGCAACCGGTGGTTGCTCGAGGTCAATCCCTCCAAAACCCAGGCGATCATTGTAGGCAAAACCACCCCTTCCTTCCGTCTCCTCGATTTCTATCTCACTATCTATGGTCGTCCTATCAACCTCACCCCGTACTTTGTCGTCACCCTCGACCGTCGCGACTCCTGGACCCCCATCTCCGGACGTTCCGAGCCGAGGCACGCTCCCGCCTCCATCTCCTCGAGCTCCTTTCCGGCCGTACGTGGGGTCTGGACCCCTCCACCATCCTCCACACCTATAAATCCCTCATCTGCCCTATCCACTGCTCTGCCCATACCGCCTAGATCGCAGCCCCTCCTACATTTTACAAATCCCTTCAAATCCTGGAACGCCGTGCTCTCCACCTCGCCTATCGCATACGAGTCCCCTCCCCCACGCGGATTCTCTACGACTTAACTCCCTTCCCCCACCTCGTCCTCTTCCTCGAACGGATATGGATCCTCTACAGCTCCCGTAAACTCGATGCCCCTCACCCGCTGGTCTCTCCCATCCTCTCCCACCCCTGTCGGCTGCTGCACCTGTATTCCCACGTCCCACCTGCTCTCCATCTCTCCACCCTCCTAATCCTCTCCGCCAGCTCCCCCTCCCAGATGATGCCCTCCTCCCCTCCATCTACCCCTCCTACCAACTTTGATCCTGCCCTTCCTCCCCCTGTGTTTTTCCTCCAGGGGACACTCTCTCCCTTCTCTCCCTCCTCTCTTCCTCCCTCCCTCCCTCCCTCCCCCCCCCCGAGCTTCCACAACACCTTACCCCCCTCCCCTCCCCCTCACTTCTCCTCTCACATTGGCTTCGACACAACCCCCTCTCTCCTACCTGCACGTCTTCCCTTTGAAAGGTCCCCGGCTTTGTGAGTGAACAGTGCATCTTCTCGCGCTGGAGAGCATCGCCAGTGCTCATGTGTGTCTTCGAGTCTTTGCTTTTCTCCGTTTGTGCTCCTCCGTTCACGTGTGTAAACTCGTTCTTCCCCGTTGTGTTTAGTGATGAACGTTGTTTTAATTCAAACAGTGCGCCCGTGAACGGCTTCCTTTATTTTATCATGTCTGTCTCCCGTCTTTGTCCACCAAGTTTATAATATTACTTGAAAAGAGAGCTCTTTAGTTGCACAGGTAAAAAATTTTCAACTTTACCTAGGTTTCAACTGCTCTAAGGCAGCCTTCATCAGAAGTAAAAAATGTTTACATTACATAGAGTAAATAGTTATGAAATCGTTTACAGCAACAGTGCTCACGTTAAAGATAAAAATATATTTGTAAATTATAAAATTTTCCTAGGAATGCACAACTTGTTTGTTTGTTTGTTTTTCTGTCTTTCTGTTTTCTGCATGTGTTCAATGTGGCCAAAGAGCGGCCGCTGCCGGCCTATCTTTATTGTAAAGGTATTAAAATACCAGTAAAGAAAAAAAAGTGTTCGATTTCAGTTCCGGCGATATAGAGCGACGGACTACTCACCTGAAGATGGCGGCCAGGACGACCGCCGAAATACACTGTCCTGATGACGATATCTTCCTGCTGGAGACCCGGCATAAATACAACAAATTATTATGCTAGAAAAGTTTATGGAGCTATAGCATCAACATCTACATCTACATCCATACTCCTCAAGCCACCTGACGGTGTGTGGCGGAGGATACCTTGAGTACCTCTATCGGTTCTCCCTTCTATTCCAGTCTTGTACTGTTCGTGGATAGAAGATTGTCGGTATGCCTCTGTGTGGGCTCTAATCTCTCTGATTTTATCCTCAAGGTCTCTTCGCGAGATATACGTAGGAGGGAGCAATATACTGCTCGACTCCTCGATGAAGGTATGTTCTCGAAACTTCGACAAAAGCCCGTACCGAGCTACTGAGCGTCTCTCCTGCAGAGTCTTCCACTGGAGTTTATCTATCATCTCCATAACGCTTTCGCGATTACTAAATGATCCTGTAACGAAGCGCGCTGCTCTCCGTTGGATCTTCTCTATCTCTTCTGTCAACCCTATCTGGTACGGATCCCACACTGCTGAGCAGTATTCGAGCAGTGGGCGAACAAGCGTACTGTAACCTACTTCCTTTGTTTTCGGACTGCATTTCCTTAGGATTCTTCCAATGAATCTCAGTCTGGCATCTGCTTTACCGACGATCAACTTCATATGATCATTCCATTTTAAATCACTCCTAATGCGTACTCCCAGATAATTTATGGAATTAACTTGTTATATCCTAGCCAGTAATGCCAACCGAGCCCGCTGCCAAAAGGTTGGCAGCATCAAAGTCCGGACGCCGTCCGCATAAGCAGCGCCAGCGATACAGGAAATCGCCGCAAGTCTGCGCGCGCCACTGCTGGCTTCTGGCTTCTTAAGCGCTGGAGTCGCGAGCGCTAGGACAGTTCTGGATTCGCCGCTCAGTTGTATACTCGCCACCGAATTGTGTACTCGCTAGTCAGTTGTGTGTTCATCGCAGCAGAGTTGTTGTCTGTCGTCAGCCGACATACTATCAGGATTCTACCAACAGACAGAGCTTATCCCATACTATGTGGTCTCCATCGAGATGGACACAATCTTCCTCAAGGCTTTTCACATCAGATCAGTGGCTGAGTAGCAGGCAACTGAATATTGCCTCAAACTGAATTAGTGATAAGCAAAGAAAATAAACAGAGAGGAAATTTATTCAGTGCATAAACTTGAAACTGATATTCAGTTGACAGATGTTTTGACCAAAAGTTGGCTTACACCACACAAAGTGTTTTCACAGGAGAAGTTTTCTTCTTAATTGATAGTCATGACAGTTTCTGTTCATCATTATGTTTGAGAATTATTCCCAAACTATATGTATATATAAAAAAGCTTTTAGTCGCGACTGAAGTATAGTGAGTTTGATTTCGTGGCTGTTATTTATTTCGATTTATCTGCTTTACTTTCCTGATTTTCTTCAGCTGCCATATGTGACACAGCTGTTTCATCCAGAAAGATGGATTTTCATTTCCTTACAACGCAAATGAAGGTGGAAAATATACTGCTTAAGTCAAACAAGGTTAAAAAAATATGGAAATTCCTTGTACATTGCAAAAGATTGAAATACTGCATAACTGGAGCTTTAGTAGTTATTTGAGGCTATTTGTATGTATGGAGGCTGAGAAGCTGGAAGATTGCAGCAAAGTGCAGGAAGGCTTGCAGATAATCAACAATTGGTGGAGTGTCTTGCATTGTGAATAACTGTCAAGGCAGATCTCCATGTTGATGCACCACTTTCTAGTGAGCAACAGTGTGTCACTGAAGAGATTATTCCAATTTCCATCAGCTGAAGTCTTGCAACGACCCACATCCTACCTACTCCTCAAAGTATAAAGCGAAACCTCCACCAGTAACCCCTGAGCTCACCGTGCCTGTCCATCCTGTTGATGACCCCATCCACCCCAACAACTCGCTCCGCCCCCCCCCCCCTACTGCTGAGGACATCATCCGTTTCACCACCATTGTGCTCCAAAACATCCACCCCTTCCAGCGCTCACACACTCTTTCCCAAATTGCCCTCGCTGCCCGTTCCATCTTCCATCTTACCACCTATGCCATATACTCCCACAACCAGGCCCACTTCACCTTCACCCCCCTCACCACCCTTGTCTAACTCTCCACTCCCATGGTACAACAACCGTACCGTATCCTGTACCACAACATTCGCTCCCTGCCCACCCACAAACTCCTCTTCCTCCACACCCTACGTCAGCACCGCGTGGATGCCTTCGTCCTAAATGAAACCTTCCTTCAACCCCGTATCTCCATCTCCACGGCTCCTTACACTCTACACCGCACCGATAACCCGTACCCTCTCGCGCGTGGCGGAGTTGCTATAGGCCACCTCAAGCACCTCCCTGTCCGGCCCCAACCTCTCCTTAACAATCCTGCCAAGCATCTCACCCTCAGCCTCTTCTTCCCCACCCTTACCATCACCTGTGCCACCATTTATGTCCGCCCTCGCACCCCCATCCCGTACGATTTCCTGGCCCACATTGACCGCACCTTCTCCACCTACGTGATTGCCGCCGACCTCAATATCCACAGCCGTGATCCTGCCGACCTCCGGCGGTGGCATCAGTTTCTCACCACTCTCCAGGGAGACCTGGTTCCCCTGCCTCAGCACACCCGGCCCGAATCCAACACCACTCCTGATGTGGTCCTTGCCTCTCCAAACCTCCTTGGGCGCATCACCGCGGATGTCCTTGACCTCATTGGCAGTGACCATGCTCCTGTCCTCCTCACTATCTCTAACGGTCGCCATCCCTGCCACGCTCCTCGCCCTGCCGTCCCTCCTAAACTTGTCCACGATTACTCCCGTGCCAACTGGGATGCCTACCGGGATTCCATTCACACCCAGGTTGACGGCCATGGCCTTACCCTCCAGTCTCCTGATGACACCTCTCGCACTGCTGCCTTCCTGCACCAGACCTTGTCTGACGCCGTCGCCACCCATATCCCCACCAAAGCCATCCACCCTCACCGCCCTGCCCTGCCTCCACAGGCCGTCCTTCTCCTTCGAGAGTCCCGCCGCCTCTACCGCTCTTTTCTCCACACTCGTGACCGGGATACACTTACCCGCCACCGGCAATTACAGCGACACATCCGCAACCTGCTTGTTGCGAAGAAACGGCGAACCTGGCGCCAGACATGTACACAACTCAACACCACGCTCCCCATCAACTCTTCCAAGTATTGGTCTGCTTTCCACCGCCTTACTGGGAACCGCCCCACCCCCCCCCCCGTACCCTCTCCTCCTTAATGACCGTCCCTTTCCTCACAACCTCAGTAAGGCCAACCACTTTGCCTCCCACCTCTCTGATGTTTTTTCCATCCCAGATGATCCCCACTTTGATTATTCCCTCTTCCCTGATGTCATGGACCGTACGAATACCTCTGTTCCTCCCCTTGCTCCTAGCTTCCAGTACTTGGGCCACACCCCACCATCTGAACTTAACACTCCCTTCACTCCACAGGACATCAGCCTCACACTCCACACTAAACGCAACACTGCTCCCGGCCACGACTGCATTACCTACCGCCACCTCAAACACTGCCCTCCCTCCTTCCTTTCCCTCCTTGCCACCCTCTACAATGTCGTCCTTGCCACTGGCTTCTATCCCGACCTGTGGAAAACCTCCCATATCCTGATGTTCTCCAAACCCAATAAGCCTCCATCTGATGCCTCTTCCTATCCTCCTATCTGTCTCACATCGGTGTTCAGCAAGCTCTTGGAATCCATCCTTTCCCGGCGCATCCATCTCCACCTCCACCAAAACCACCTCCTCCCAAACACCCAATGTGGCTTTCGACCTTCCTTCTCTGCTGATGACCAACTCCTCCGCCTCACTCATCTCGTCTCCCTCGAGCTTAACTCCCGTCGCTCCGCCATTTTTGCCTCACTTGGCCTCGAAAAGGCCTACGACCGTGTCTGGCATCCCGGTCTCCTGTTTAAACTCCAAACCTACGCCCTTCCTATCAACTACATCCGTCTGGTGGCCTCCTTCCTCTCCCACCGCCCCTCCTATGTTACCATCCATCATGCCAATTCCCACACCTTCTACCCCTCTGCCGGTGTGCCCCAGGGCTCTATCCTCTCCCCTCTCCTCTACCTTCTGTACACGGCAGATATGCCCCAACCCCCCCTCCAGTACACCTCTTGCAATATGCTGATGACACCGCATTCCTCGCCCTCGCTCCTACCCTCTAACGGTCCCAACGCCTTCTCCAGACTCACCTTGACCTTTTTGCTGCATGGTGTAACCAATGGCTCCTGAAACTCAATCCTTCCAAGACCCAGGCAATCATCGTAGGTCGTACCACTCGCTCCTTCCGGCTCCTGGATTTCTCCCTTACTGTCTGCGCACGTCCTGTCCGCCTCACCCCCACCCTCACCTACCTTGGCCTCACCATTGACCGTCACCTCACCTGGATACCTCATCTCCGCTCCATCCAATCCAAAGCCCACAACCGCCTCCGACTCCTCAAACTCCTCTCTGGCCGGACATGGGGGTTGCACCCCTCTACCATCCTCCACACCTACAAATCCTTAATCTGTCCCATCCTCTGTTATGCCAGTCCTGCCTGGATATCTGCCCCCCCCAAATTCTATCAGTCCCTCCAGATCCTTGAGCGTCATGCACTGCGCCTCGCCTTCCGTATCCGCCTCCCGTCCCCCACGCGGATCCTCTATGATCTCATTCCGTTCCCCCATCTGTTCATATTCCTCGAACATATCCGCATCCTCTACACCTCCCGCCGTCTTGAACCCCCTCACCCCCTGGTTGCTCCTCTCCTCTCCCATCCCCGCCCCCTGCCACGTCTTCACCGTTGTGTCCCCCCTACCCTCCATCTCTACACCCTCCATCTCTTTTCCCAAGGTGGCTTCCGTCAACTCCCCCTCCCGGATGATGCCCTCTCTCCCTCCATTTATCCTTCCTATCAACTCTGATCCTCACTCCCCCTCCTTTCCTCTGTCCTTTCCCTGGGCTCCCTCTTCCCCCACCCCCTTCCGTCCTGTTTTCTCCCCACTAAACCTCTCCCTACGTCCCTTCTCCCCCCCAGTCCTTTTGTATTCCCCTCCTCTGCCTACCCCACTCCCTGTCGCGTCTGCCCCCCACCCCTCTTATGGGTCCCCATCCTCCATCAGCTCCTTTCCCGGTTCCCCCCTTTGCTTTTTCTCTCCTTTCCCCCCTTTTTTGTTTTCCCATCTTCTGTCCAGTTTCCCCCCACCTGCTCTCGACTGTGGTGTCACATTTGCCAACTTTTTAGTGCAGTGTTCCAGTGACTATTCAGTGTTGTTTGTCTTTCTCGTGTTGCGAACAGAAACCATGCTGTCGCTAGGTGTGAATTTTATGTCCTTTGCGAACAAAATCCAGACTGTCGCCGTGTTTTTTAATTGTCTACTTTTTTCGCTGTCTGCTTCGTATATATTTTTATTAGCATCATCATCGCTCTGTTGTTGTTTTAAGTTCCACGATTTCTTTTCGCCTTGTTACTCTCTAAGTCTCAGATTTTATCGCCTGTTTTTTATTATTTGTTTCTCTTGATCTTTGTCACAAACTCTGTCGGCTGAAGAGCGGCATACTAAGCTGCTGCCAGCCCGCCCCCTTCGGGGGGAATTGAAATTCAATAAATGAAAAAAAAAAAAATTGTCACACTTTACAATTGTTTTTGTTTTTAATTCTGTTTTCTTTAAAGGATTTCGATTCTGTATAATATTGACATGCATCCACAATTACATCTCTTTTCATGCATTGTTGTAAAGATGTTATGTTGTAACGTTAATAAATAAATAAATTACATAAAAAAGCACGACCTTCTGGCGCATAATTTTTGAAAGTCGGGATGGCATTCGCGCTAACCTGAAAAAAAAAAGAAAGAAAGAGATGCTGAGTGCAACGGACAGTCTGACGCCGTCCCAGATGGCACAAAAGCAGATATTCTTGGCATCTAAGCATCACTTTTCGTCATAATTCGAGAGTTCCAGTGGGTAAGACGAAACGTGGGAAGAATTTTTACGTGGAGCACCCTGCTTTCGTTGACGTCACTGCGCTGTTTACATCTAGTCCACATAAACCTGGAGTACAGTAGAAGTAAGACCCTAAAACATCAAGTTGTACCTAACGTCACCCCGAGCGGTGCATTTGATGTACTGGACCTCCATCACCCTAACCTTAAAATTAAACTGGCAGGCTCCGGTACTATCACCAAAGCCGCGCAAAAATTTGTCCATCTACTACACAGGCGCCCAAAACTTTCTTAAGTTTTTTTTTTTTTTTTTTTTTTACTTTATTGTTATTTTAATACTTGTACAAAGCAAGTAGGCTGGCAGCGGCACACTACGCCGCTCTTCAGCCACAGCGGTTTACAAAAGTAGAAAAACGGAGAAAGACAATGAAACAAAGTGACGGGCAAAAGAAAGATGTCACATAGACACAAAAAACACGGAGTCGTTCACACGTGACGATAACAACACTGATAACACATTGGCACGGCGCACACAACACTGATGAATCCGACGGCACAAGTGAACCTAGTAGTGGGTCGGCGGACACCAAAAACACTAAACGGCGGCACACACACGAGACACAGAAGGCGATGATCTCCGGCGCGTGAATGTTCACTATGCGTGTGCGAGTCCGGGGACCTGCCAAGAGAGGAGGAGGAGTAGGAGGAGGAGTGGGAAAGCGAGAGGGGGGAGCAGGGACGCCACGGGCAGGGGAAAGAGGGGGGAGAGAGGAAGGCGGAGGGGAAGCCCGGAAGAAGAGGGGTGGAGGGAGGGGACGGGGGAAAAGGAAAGAGAAGGGAAGGGAAGAGAAAGGAGGGAGGGTGCCTAAGGGAAAGGACACCAGGAGTGAGGGGGGGCAGGGTCAAAGTTGACAGGAGGGGTAGATGGAGGGGACGAGGACATCATCAGGGAGAGGGAGCTGGCGGAAACCACCTTGGGAGAGGGTAAGGAGGGTGGAGAGATGGAGACCGGGCGGGACATGGGAGTACAGGCGCGGCAGCGGGCGGGGGTGGGAGAGGATCGGGGAGACGAGCGGGTGAGGAGGGTCGAGTTTACGGGAGGTGTACAGGATCCGTATCCTTTCGAGGAAAAGGAGGAGGTGGGGGAAGGGGATGAGATCATACAGGATCCGCATGGGGGAGGGGAGACGGATGCGATAGGCGAGGCGGAGAGCATGGCGTTCAAGGATTTGGAGGGATTTATAAAAGGAAGGGGGGGCGGAGATCCAGGCTGGATGGGCGTAACAGAGGATAGGGCGGATGAGGGACTTATAGGTGTGGAGGATGGTGGAGGGGTCCAGACCCCACGTACGGCCAGAAAGGAGCTTGAGGAGACGGAGTCGGGAACGTGCCTTGGCTTGGATTGTCTGGAGATGGGGAGTCCAGGAGAGGCGACGGTCGAGGGTGACGCCAAGGTACTTAAGGGTGGGGGTGAGAGCGATGGGACGGCCATAAACGGTGAGATAGAAATCAAGGAGGCGGAAGGAAGGAGTGGTTTTGCCGACAATGATCGCCTGGGTTTTGGAAGGATTGACCTTGAGCAACCACTGGTTGCACCAAGCGGTGAACCGGTCAAGATGGGATTGGAGAAGGTGTTGGGAGCGTTGCAGGGTGGGGGCAAGGGCAAGGAAGGCGGTGTCATCGGCAAACTGGAGAAGGTGGACGGGGGGTGACGGCGGCGGCATGTCCGCCGTGTACAACAAGTACAGAAGGGGGGAGAGGACGGAGCCTTGGGGCACACCGGCGGAGGGGAAAAAGGTGTAGGAATCGGTGTTATGGATGGTGACATGGGAAGGACGGCGGGAGAGAAAGGAACCGATCAGACGAACGTAGTTAATGGGAAGGGCGAAGGTTTGGAGCTTGAAGAGGAGACCGGAATGCCATACGCGGTCATATGCACGTTCGAGGTCAAGAGAGAGGAAGATTGCGGAGCGACGGGAATTGAGCTGTTCAGAAAGGAGATGAGTGAGGTGAAGGAGAAGATCGTCGGAAGAGAAGGACGGCCGAAAGCCACACTGGGTAACGAGGAGGAGGCGGTGCTGGCGGAGATGCTGGTGGATGCGGCGGGTGAGGATAGATTCCAGGACCTTGCTGAAGACCGAGGTAAGGCTGATGGGACGGTAGGAGGAGACGGCGGACGGCGGTTTGCCAGGTTTGAGGAACATGAGGATACGGGAGGTTTTCCACAGGTCGGGGTAGTAACCGGTGGACAGGACTACATTGTAGAGCCTGGCCAGGGTGGAGAGAAAAGAGACAGGAGCTTCACGAAGGTGACGGTAGGTGACACGATCGTGACCAGGAGCGGTGTTGCGTTTGGTGCGGAGTGTGGTGATGAGATCCTGTGTAGTGATGGGGGCATTAAATTCCGTGTGTGGAATGTTGTCCAAGTACTGGAAACCAGGAGCGAGGGGAGGGACAGAGGTGTGAGTTCGATCGCGGATATCTGGGAAGAGGGAGTAATCGAACTGGGGATCATCAGGGATGGAAAACACATCGGACAGGTAGGAGGCAAAGTGATTGGCCTTACTAAGGGCGTCAGGGAAGGGGTGATCATCGTGGAGAAGAGGATAGTAGGGGGAGGGCTTAGTTCCGGTAAGGCGACCGAAGGCGGACCAGAACTTGGACGAGTTTATAGGGAGGGTAGCATTTAAACGGGTGCATGTCTGTCGCCAGTCCCGGCGTTTCTTAGCTGCGAGCAAATTACGAATGTGTCGCTGTAGTTGCCGGTGGCGTCGTAGGGTGTCCGGGTCAGGCGTGCGGAGGAAGGCACGGTAGAGACGACGGGATTCACGGAGGAGGAGGACGGCCTTTGGTGGTAAGGTAGGACGGTGGGGGTGGATGGCAACAGTAGGGACGTGGGCCTCCACGGCCTCAGACAAGGTCTGCTGGAGAAAGGAGGCGGCATGGGAGACATCATCGGGACGGCGGTAGGCGAGAGGGTGGCTATCGACCTGAGTGGAGAGGGTATCCCGGTAGGCATTCCAGTTGGCACGGGAATAGTCATGGATGTACTTAGGGGGAGGGTCATGACGAGGGTCGGGGCGGGGGCGACGACCGTCTGAAACGGTGAGGAGGACAGGGAGATGGTCGCTACCAATAGGCTCCAGGACATCCACCGTAATGCGACCAAGGAGGTTGGGGGAGGAGAGAATAACATCGGGAGTGGAGTTGGATTCGGGACGGGTGTGCTGTGGGATGGGGATGAGGTCGCCTTGAAGGGAGGAGAGGAACCAATGTCACCGCCGTAACTGGGCAGCGGAGCGACTATGGATGTTGAGGTCGGCGGCGATCACATAGGAGGATAAGGTACGGTCGATGTGGGAGAGGAAGTCGAAAGGAAGAGGGGCGTTGGGGCGGACATAGATGGTGGCACAGGTAATGGTAAGGCTGGGGAAGAAGAGACTAAGGATCAGGTGTTCGGTGGGGTCGGGAAGGAGAGGTTGGAGCCGAACGGGGATCTGGCGGTGGTGGCCAATGGCAACTCCGCCACGCACAACTGGGAGGGGATTATCGGAGCGGTGGAGGAGATAGGGGGAGGTGTGGATGGAGTGGTGGGGTTGGAGGAAGGTTTCATTGAGGAGGAAGGCATCCACACGGTGGGTAGCAAGGGTGTGCAGGAAGAGGTTCTTGTTGGCGGGAAGGGAGCGGAAATTGTTGAAAAGGATACGATGCTGTCGCGCCATGATAAGGATTTAGACGAGGGTGTCAAGGCGGGAGAAGGTGAAATGGGCCTGGTTATTGGAATAGGTGGCGTACATTTTAAGGTGGAATATGGAACGGGCGGCGAGGGAGATCTGTTGTAGGGTGTGGGGACGCTGAAAGGGATGGACGTTTTGGAGGACAATGGTGAGGAACCTGATGATGTCCTCAGCAGTGGGGGGGGGGGGACGAAGGGAATTGCCAGGAGGGGTGGGGGCGTCCAGGGGACGGACAGGTACGGTGAGTTCAGGAGTGGTGGGAGGGGGTCGGGCTTTACACTTTTGGGAGTAGGTGGGGTGGGGGAGGCTGCAGGTATTACAGGAGGGAGGGGATTGGAGGTTGGGGCACTGCCGGAGGAAGTGCACTTGCCGACAATGCGGGCAGGTGGGGGCCTCGCGGCACTCTGCTGTTGGATGTGCATTATAGCGCAGACATCTCTGGCAGCGCAGGGATTGAGGAGGGGAACGGGAGGGGTCGACCTTGTACCGCTGATTGAAGAGGAGGGCACCCTCCTTCAGGAGACGGTCAATGGAGGGGGCGTCCTCAGAGAAAACCCGCATAAGGCGGGTGGGGCCGGTCGCGTTGAAAATGTGGCGGACTGCCCGCACCTCCAGGGTGGGATGGGCCTTGAGCTCCGCCAACACCTCCTCCTCCGTGATCGACGGGCTGAGCCGAGTGATCACGGCGGTGAGGGTCGGTGGGCGACGCGGGGGTTGGGGTTGGCGGGTAGGAGATGGGGAGGGAGCAGGGGTAAGGGAGGCGTTAGGACCAAAACGGGTGATGGGGAGGCGGGAGAGGATGTCAGTATGGAGGGTGGGGCTGGGGGAGGAGATAAGAACAGAATCCCGTCTGGGAGTAAGGAGAGAGATGGGGGCGCCAGGGAAATGTTGGCGGAGGAGGAGGGATAGATTCCGGGCCTCGAGAAAGGAAGGATCGGGACGGGACAGGAGATATTTGTAGAAACTGGGTGGGGAGGAGGAGGAGGAGGGAGCGGGGCCTGGTGGGGAGACGTCCATGGCATTTTGGGGTGGGGATGGGGGGCGGGGTGGAGCCTTTTTGGGAGCAGAGGAAGTGGGGGCGCCACTAGGGCGTTTGACAGCGGCAGATGGGCGGGTGGTGATATGAGGGACGGGAACGATGGGGAGGTGGTGGGAAGGGACAGGTCCCGGCACGGACGCAGCAGTCGGCGCCGGAGATAGTGACTGTGACGGTGCAGGCGAAGGTGTCAGTGATGGTGATGGCGACGATGATGACGGTGGTGGCGGTGGCGGCGGTGATGGCGATGGCGACGGGGAGAGCTGGGCGTGGGCAGTGGCCCGACGGGCCACCACCCTAGCCGGAGCTGCAGTGACAGGCTGGGGGAGTGGGGGGAAAGGATCAGAATGAGAGGAAGAAGCGGGAGAGGGGGCGACAAAGAGCGATGGCGAAGGGATAGAGAGGAGGGGAGGGATGGAAGGAGGGGGGTGGGACTGGGCACACCAAGTGATAGTGGTGGAGGCGGCGGAAGGGGACGTATACACGATGGCGGTGGTGGTAGTAGTGACGGTGGTGGTGGGGGCGGACATGACGACAAGAAGAAGAAAGAAAAAACACAGCACTAAAAGGACAGGACACACACTGGGAGACGACGGACGGCGACGGCGACGGCGACGGCGAGACGGCGACGGCGACGGCGACGGCGACGGCGAGAGGCAGGAACGCTGCTGCCGCGGACGGGGCCGGGGCGGCGGCAGCGGTGGCTGCTGCTGCTGCTGCTGCTGCTGCTGCTGCTGCTGCTGCTGCTGCTGCCTGGACTGCTGCTGGCTGGACTGCTGCTGCCACCGGAGGGCTGGCTGGCTGGCTGGCTGGCTGGCTGGCTGGCTGCGGGACCACTGCTGCAGGCCGGGACCGGGAACTGCTGCTGCTGCTGCTGCTGCTGCTGCTGCTGCTGGGCTGGCTGGCTGGCTGGCTGGCTGGCTGGCTGGCACCTGGAACACCTAGCACTTCGATGAGCGCTAAAATCGCACTATCGAAGGGCGGTAACCTTTCGGTGTACCGCCGGAGATGAATATTATACAGAATCGAAATCCTTTAAAGAAAACAGAATTAAAAACAAAGACAATTGTAAAGTGTGACAAATTATTCACAGAGTACTTTTGGCAACTATCCTAAAGATACGTGTATGAGTTGTGAAATTTAAACCAATTGAAATAAGTGTATCATATAGTAAAGTAAAGAGAAAATGGACAACTCTAATGAAAAATGGGAAACAAAATGGATACTTTGGAAATCCAGGCAAGCAGAAGACGGCAGGAGGTGTATGGCGGAGATTCGTACCCATCCGGCTGCACGTAGTGTACAAGAGTGACGCGAGAGAGCAGCACCTGCAGTGGAGAGTAGCCGGACTCGAGTAGTACGGACTGTCACCGACAGATGGTAGGCGCGATCTGCAGAGCATGAATCTCTGTATAGGGAAAGTATGGCCGCCTGCTGCTACATTGACTGCTGCAGAGTATTTAGCCGTGGCCCGTGTTTATTAAAGAAGTACACTTAGCTCTCTAATGCTGTGCTAAAAGTGATCAGTGGCTTCAAATGGAACATGTCGGATATTTTTCTACAAAAAATCTCAACAAATTAAAGCTAAATGAGTAGAAAAGCATTTGTTGTTGGGACCATAACAGTTTTTTACCTGCTATTCTTTATTGATAGCGAAAGCGGATTTCGCAGTTCGTGATACGGTATCGAGTTTCAACACCTGTTTTCGTAATTAGCGTTAAATTGGTCCTACCCAATAGTCAGGACAAAAGGGAACCAATATTAGGTCGCAAGTGCAGGGTAAAATCAATCGCTAATTTAAAGTTTTATATCAACTTACTTCTTGTTTCTGCTACTCCGTAGTACGAAAATTCGCCAAATGTCTCTTTTGTTATACGATATAAAGCATTGCATTCATATATAGTAAACAGAATCGATAAACGTGCCTTTATGATTACGCATGCTTTACATTTTTGCCAGGCCTACCTCACAAAATATTTTCTGCATATACTTCTTCATGGCATTAGGAGAATGATTCCGAAAGTACCAGAGAATACAATATTTTTGATATTTGTTCAAATAAAACTAGTCGTATCATCAAAAGTAGGCTGTAGGAAACAGTAACAAGTCTAATCTTTATTAGTATACTACAGATCTTCGGCAACGTTGCACCAGAAATAATAGTCTCCCAGTAACGTTAATGTTTACTGAATGTAAGGTTGTACTTGCATCGTGCATATATGTTTTTTTTTTTTTTTACTTTTTTATTGTGTTGAAGAAAGTACAATTTATTTTTGTGAGCATCCTAAATATACGTTTAAACCATACTCTACAGTCAGTCAGGTCAAATTTGTTACGAGTCATTATAACTTTGTACGGTCCCACTCACTACTTTCTGTTTTATCTGCTAGCAGAGGCAGTTTTGTCTCTAAGACTTCTATTTTGTAATTAAATTACTATTAAACCATCCTATTACCTCTTCTGACTTTTCTTTGCTGTTCAAATGGATTGGAAAGCAAGTAACAGAAATGCAACAGAAGACAAAAGGGCAGAAATGAATAAAATTAACTGAATGGTTAAGTCGAGTTCCTGCAATCTTTTTCATTGGGACCAAGATAAACCCAAAACCAAGAAAACGTATAAAAATTCAAGCTCCAGTCTTCAGACATTGAAATTAAAATAATTAGCCTGGAGATGCTCCTGATGGTAGCATGAAATTAGCCGAATTAGGTGTGAACATCAGTCTCACAGGGAACTTATAAACGTCATTTCTGTCACTACCAATAAGGGAGCATGGTACTAGGCTTGCTGATAGATTTGTTCGTTAAATTTACATTTATCTTTGAATATAGCTTCCAAATAAATGATTTGTCATTCGACTGTATGAAGGTAAATCATACGCTGGAAATGTGACTGCAGCAGATATTTTATGCAAGTATATCTCATTTAAAATAAGTTGCAATTGCAGGACCAAGAAAGGAAAAAAGAAATAGGTTTTGGCTTGTAAGCTAGGCTGGAGTTTGTACAGTGTATTAGTAGAAAATCTGAATCTCGCCCAATAGCTGTTAACAGAAAGGGGCATGTTCCATAATAGCACTGAACATCTACACTCTATATCTGAAAATGTTTGATGGAATGTATTTACTACATGGTAGTACTGAAAGTGTTGTTCTACTTTGAAGACAATGTGTGCACTATTATTTGTAACATGTGTCATTAAAAACATCCTGAAAGAATGTGTTATTTTACATTTATACCCCCTTAGCTTAATAGCAGTTAATAACAGGTCTATATAAATATCTTTAAATTTCAAAGTAAACCTGCATTACTGGACGAGAACAATTTATTTAGGCTTCTTATTAACCACTGATTTACTTTGGGAATGGCTCAAAATTACCCAGAGCATTTTATGTAAGTAAAATAATGTGTTGTCCGCAACTGACCTAAACTTAGCCAGAATGGCAGTGTAACTTTATCAGTATAAATATTAAAATATTATAGCAAAATCACACACACACACACACACACACACACACACACACACACACACACACAAGCAGACATCTCACAAGTAGACATATTTAAAGACAAAGAATTTGCGCAGAGATGTCAGTCGAGGCGGAAGTGAAGAGGCAAAGATGATGTTGAATGACAGGTGAGGTATGAGTCGCGGACACTTGAAACCTACCTAAAACCTCTTTCCTCATCACCTTAGCCAGCTTCATCCTGACCCACAACTTCTTCACTTTTGAAGGCCAGACATACCAACAATTAAAGGGAACAGCCACGGGTACCAGGATGGCCCCCACGTACGCCAACCTATTCATGGGTCACTTAGAGGAAGCCTTCTTGGTTACCCAGGCCTGCCAACCCAAAGTTTGGTACAGATTTATTGATGACATCTTCATGATCTGGACTCACAGTGAAGAAGAACTCCAGAATTTCCTCTCCAACCTCAACTCCTTTGGCTCCATCAGATTCACCTGGTCCTACTCCAAATCCCATGCCACTTTCCTTGACGTTGACCTCCACCTGTCCAATGGCCAGCTTCACACGTCCGTCCACATCAAACCCACCAACAAGCAACAGTACCTCCATTATGACAGCTGCCACCCATTCCACACCAAATGGTCCCTTCCCTATAGCCTAGGTCTTCGTGGCAAACGAATCTGCTCCAGTCCGGAATCCATGAACCATTTCACCAACAACCTGACAACAGCTTCCGCAGAATGCTATGTATACTTCCACTAATGAAATATTAAATGCTCTGAGTAACCAGAAGTCACCCATTGGGGTTTTTTGTGATTTATCAAAGGCTTTTGATTTTGTAAATCATGGAATACTTCCAGATAAGCTCAAGTACTGTGGTATGAATGGGACAGTGCTCAAATTGTTTAAATCATACATAACTGAAAGAGTGCAGAAAGCTGAAATAAGCAGTTCACATAATATGAAAAAAAACTGGTGATTTCTCAAACTGGGGAACAATCAAGAATGGAGTGCCGCAAGGTTCGGTCTTGGGTCCTCCGCTGTTCTTACTATATATTAATGACTTGCCATTCTATATTCACAAAGATGCAAAGTTGGTATTTTTTGCTGATGATACAAGTTCTAGACGGGTGAAGGTAAAGTGGGCCTGGTTGTGGGAGTATGTAGCGTAGGTATTTAAGTGGAAAACAGAGCGGGCAGTGAGGGAAATCTGCTGGAGTGTGTGGGGGCGCTGGAAGGGGTGAATGTTCTGCAGGACGACGGTGAGGAACCAGATGATGTCTTCTGCCGTAGGGTGAGGGCGGAGGGAATTGTTAGGGTGGATAGGTGGGTCAATGGGGCGAACGGGGACAGTGAGTTCAGGGTTGGTGGGAGGGGGCTTGGCTTTGCATTTGGAGGAATAGGTGGGGTGAGGTTCATTGCAGGTGTTGCAGGATGGGGGGGAGGCGAGGTTGGGACACTGTTTGAGGAAGTGGGAGGCTTTACAATGGGGGCAGGTGGGTGGGTTCTTGCAGTTTTGGGTGAGGTGGTCATTGTACAGAAGACAACGCTGGCAGCAGTAGGATTGAGGAGGGGAACGGGACGGGTCAACAGGGTGGCGGCGGTTGAAAATCAGGGCTCCCTGCGTGAGGAGGTGGTCGATGGAGGAAAGTAGGGCCAGAGGAGTTGTAAATACGGTGGGCAGAGCGGATTGCCAGGGAGGGGTGGGCATTCAGTTCTGCCAACACCTCAGCCTCCGTGACCACAGGGCTGAGTTTTGTGATGACGGCAGTGAGGGTCGGCGGACGACGAGGCGGTTGGGGTTGACGAGGAGAGGAGGATGTAAGGAATGTGGTGAGGGATGCGTGGGGCCCAAAGGTGATGCGGGGAAGGCGCCGGAGGAGATCAGTATGGAAGGATGGAGAGGGAGACTTGATGAGAACAGAGTCTCTGCGAGGGATAAGTTGGGTGATGGGTGCACTGGGGATGTACTTCCGGATTTCAAGGGTGAGGGTGCGGGCATCCAGGAATTTTGGATCAGGGTTTGCTAGGACAAAGGTATACAGGGAGGGGGCTGGAGAGGAGGGAGGTGGGGTGGTATCCATAGTGGGGTCAGTTGGAGGTGGGGGAGGTGGGGCGGGCAGTGGCCTTTTGGAGGAAGGAGTAGAGGAGAGGTCGCCACTGGGCCGTTTGGAAGATTTTTTGGCGGGTGTTGCCTGGGAGGAGGGATGAGGGACTGGATGGATGGGGAGGTGGTGGGAGGCAGGGCCCTCCTGTGAGGCAGTAGCACCGGATGAGAGGGTAGGGTGCTCTGTGGCGGCGACTGTGGCGCGGCGGGCGGAGACTCTGGCAGGGGAAGCAGTGGTAGTCGCAGGGGGGAGAGGGGGGAAGTCGCCTCGGCGGGCGACAGGAGTGGGAGGGGGGTTGGGAGCAGGGGCAGAGGCAGTAGCGGGAGAAGTAGCAGGGGCAGTAGCAGGGGTAGGAGCAGGAGTGACGTACAGGTGGGGATACATCGATGGAGAGGAGATAGATGGGGAGGAGACTGTGAGTAGGGGAGGTGCATGAGACGGGTGAATCCCAGAGGAAGCACTCCATGACGTTACAGTGGGGGCAGGTGAAGGAGAGGTGTAGATGATGGTGGTAGTTGGGGCGTCCATGATCGCAGGCGGCAGCGAACACTGAGAGACGGCGGCAGAAGAAGCGGCGAGCACCAAGAGACGGCGACAGCGGCGGCGGCGGCTGAAGAAGCGGCGACCAGGAGGCGGCGGCAGAAGAGGAAGCGGCGAGCACCGACAGACGGCGACCAAGCGGCGGCGGCGGCAAGCACCGGGAGACGGCGAACAGACGACGACGGCGGTGGCGGCGGCGGCGGCGGCGGCGGCGGGCAGCAGTGACGGCGTGCAGATGGGCGACAACGCGACAAGTACGGTTGGGGCTCTTCCACGTCGAAGGTACACCCTGAGAGTAGCCCAGGCAGTGCGAGTCCTCGATGAGGAAGTGAGGGAATCCAACCCTCGAATAGTGTGACAAATTATTCTCAGAGTACTTTTGGCAACAATCCTAAGGATACGTGTATGAGTTGTGAAATTTAAACCAGGCCCCGCTCCCTCCTCCTACTCCTCCCCACCCAGTTTCTACAAATATCTCCTGTCCCGTCCCGATCCTTCCTTTCTCGAGGCCCGGAATCTATCCCTCCTCCTCCGCCAACATTTCCCTGGCGCCCCCATCTCTCTCCTTACTCCCAGACGGGATTCTGTTCTTATCTCCTCCCCCAGCCCCACCCTCCATACTGACATCCTCTCTCGCCTCCCCATCACCCGTTTTGGTCCTAACGCCTCCCTTACCCCTGCTCCCTCCCCATCTCCTACCCGCCAACCCCAACCCCCGCGTCGCCCGCCGACCCTCACCGCCGTGATCACTCGGCTCAGCCCGTCGATCACGGAGGAGGAGGTGTTGGCGGAGCTCAAGGCCCATCCCACCCTGGAGCTGCGAGCGGTCCGCCGCATTTTCAACGCGACCGGCCCCACCCGCCTTATGCGGGTTTTCTCTGAGGACGCCCCCTCCATCGACCGTCTCCTGAAGGAGGGTGCCCTCCTCTTCAATCAGCGGTACAAGGTCGACCCCTCCCGTTCCCCTCCTCAATCCCTGCGCTGCCAGAGATGTCTGCGCTATAATGCACATCCAACAGCAGAGTGCCGCGAGGCCCCCACCTGCCCGCATTGTCGGCAAGCGCACTTCCTCCGGCAGTGCCCCAACCTCCAATCCCCTCCCTCCTGTAATACCTGCAGCCTCCCCCACCCCACCTACTCCCAAAAGTGTAAAGCCCGACCCCCTCCCACCACTCCTGAACTCACCGTACCTGTCCGTCCCCTGGACGCCCCCACCCCTCCTGGCAATTCCCTTCGTCCCCCCCCCCCCCCCCACTGCTGAGGACATCATCAGGTTCCTCACCATTGTCCTCCAAAACGTCCATCCCTTTCAGCGTCCCCACACCCTACAACAGATCTCCCTCGCCGCCCGTTCCATATTCCACCTTAAAATGTACGCCACCTATTCCAATAACCAGGCCCATTTCACCTTCTCCCGCCTTAACACCCTCGTCTAAATCCTTATCATGGCGCGACAGCATCATATCCTTTTCAACAATTTCCGCTCCCTTCCCGCCAACAAGAACCTCTTCCTGCACACCCTTGCTACCCACCGTGTGGATGCCTTCCTCCTCAATGAAACCTTCCTCCAACCCCACCACTCCATCCACACCTCCCCCTATCTCCTCCACCGCTCCGATAATCCCCTCCCAGTTGCGTGTGGCGGAGTTGCCATTGGCCACCACCGCCAGATCCCCGTTCGGCTCCAACCTCTCCTTCCCGACCCCACCGAACACCTGATCCTTAGTCTCTTCTTCCCCGGCCTTACCATTACCTGTGCCACCATCTATGTCCGCCCCAACGCCCCTCTTCCTTTCGACTTCCTCTCCCACATCGACCGTACCTTATCCTCCTATGTGATCGCCGCCGACCTCAACATCCATAGTCGCTCCGCTGCCCAGTTACGGCGGTGGCATCGGTTCCTCTCCTCCCTTCAAGGCGACCTCATCCCCATCCCCCAGCACACCCGTCCCGAATCCAACTCCACTCCCAATGTTATTCTCTCCTCCCCCAACCTCCTTGGTCGCATTACGGTGGATGTCCTGGAGCCTATTGGTAGCGACCATCTCCCTGTCCTCCTCACCGTTTCAGACGGTCGTCGCCCCCGCCCCGACCCTCGTCATGACCCTCCCCCTAAGTACATCCATGACTATTCCCGTGCCAACTGGAATGCCTACCGGGATACCCTCTCCACTCAGGTCGATAGCCACCCTCTCGCCTACCGCCGTCCCGATGATGTCACCCATGCCGCCTCCTTTCTCCAGCAGACCTTGTCTGAGGCCGTGGAGGCCCACGTCCCTACTGTTGCCATCCACCCCCACCGTCCTACCTTACCACCACAGGCCGTCCTCCTCCTCCGTGAATCCCGTCGTCTCAACCGTGCCTTCCTCCGCACGCGTGACCCGGACACCCTACGACGCCACCGGCAACTACAGCGACACATTCGAAATTTGCTCGCGGCTAAGAAACGCCAGGACTGGCGACAGACATGCACCCGTTTAAATGCTACCCTCCCTATAAACTCGTCCAAGTTCTGGTCCGCCTTCCGTTGCCTTACCGGAACTAAGCCCTCCCCCTACTATCCTCTTCTCCACGATGATCACCCTTTCCCTGACGCCCTTAGTAAGGCCAATCACTTTGCCTCCTACCTGTCCGATGTGTTTTCCATCCCTGATGATCCCCAGTTCGATTACTCCCTCTTATCAGATATCCGCGATCGAACTCACACCTCTGTCCCTCCCCTCGCTCCTGGTTTCCAGTACTTGGACAACATTCCACACACGGAACTTAATGCCCCCATCACTACACAGGATCTCATCACTACACTCCGCACCAAACGCAACACCGCTCCTGGTCACGATCGTGTCACCTACCGTCACCTTCGTGAAGCTCCTGTCTCTTTTCTCTCCACCCTGGCCAGGCTCTACAATGTAGTCCTGTCCACCGGTTACTACCCCGACCTGTGGAAAACCTCCCGTATCCTCATGTTCCTCAAACCTGGCAAACCGCCGTCCGCCGTCTCCTCCTACCGTCCCATCAGCCTTACCTCGGTCTTCAGCAAGGTCCTGGAATCTATCCTCACCCGCCGCATCCACCAGCATCTCCGCCAGCACCGCCTCCTCCCCGTTACCGAGTGTGGCTTTCGGCCGTCCTTCTCTTCCGACGATCTTCTCCTTCACCTCACTCATCTCCTTTCTGAACAGCTCAATTCCCGTCGCTCCGCAATCTTCCTCTCTCTTGACCTCGAACATGCATATGACCGCGTATGGCATTCCGGTCTCGTCTTCAAGCTCCAAACCTTCGCCCTTCCCATTAACTACGTTCGTCTGATCGGTTCCTTTCTCTCCCGCCGTCCTTCCCATGTCACCATCCATAACACCGATTACTACACCTTTTTCCCCTCCGCCGGTGTGCCCCAAGGCTCCGTCCTCTCCCCCCTTCTGTACTTGTTGTACACGGCGGACATGCCGCCGCCGTCACCCCCCGTCCACCTTCTCCAGTTTGCCGATGACACCGCCTTCCTTGCCCTTGCCCCCACCCTGCAACGCTCCCAACACCTTCTCCAATCCCATCTTGACCGGTTCACCGCTTGGTGCAACCAGTGGTTGCTCAAGGTCAATCCTTCCAAAACCCAGGCGATCATTGTCGGCAAAACCACTCCTTCCTTCCGCCTCCTTGATTTCTATCTCACCGTTTATGGCCGTCCCATCGCTCTCACCCCCACCCTTAAGTACCTTGGCGTCACCCTCGACCGTCGCCTCTCCTGGACTCCCCATCTCCAGACAATCCAAGCCAAGGCACGTTCCCGACTCCGTCTCCTCAAGCTCCTTTCTGGCCGTACGTGGGGTCTGGACCCCTCCACCATCCTCCACACCTATAAGTCCCTCATCCGCCCTATCCTCTGTTACGCCCATCCAGCCTGGATCTCCGCCCCCCCTTCCTTTTATAAATCCCTCCAAATCCTTGAACGCCATGCTCTCCGCCTCGCCTATCGCATCCGTCTCCCCTCCCCCATGCGGATCCTGTATGATCTCATCCCCTTCCCCCACCTCCTCCTTTTCCTCGAAAGGATACGGATCCTGTACACCTCCCGTAAACTCGACCCTCCTCACCCGCTCGTCTCCCCGATCCTCTCCCACCCCCGCCCGCTGCCGCGCCTGTACTCCCATGTCCCGCCCGGTCTCCATCTCTCCACCCTCCTTACCCTCTCCCAAGGTGGTTTCCGCCAGCTCCCTCTCCCTGATGATGTCCTCGTCCCCTCCATCTACCCCTCCTATCAATTTTGACCCTGCCCCCCCTCACTCCTGGTGTCCTTTCCCTTAGGCACCCTCCCTCCTTTCTCTTCCCTTCCCTTCTCTTTCCTTTTCCCCCGTCCCCTCCCTCCACCCCTCTTCTTCCGGGCTTCCCCTCCCCCTTCCTCTCTCCCCCCTCTTTCCCCTGCCCGTGGCGTCCCTGCTCTCCCCTCTCGCTTTCCCACTCCTCCTCCTACTCCTCCTCCTCTCTTGGCAGGTCCCCGGACTCGCACACGCATAGTGAACATTCGCGCGCCGGAGATCATCGCCTTCTGTGTCTCGTGTGTGTGCCGCCGTTTAGTGTTTTTGGTGTCCGCCGTCCCACTACTACGTTCACTTGTGCCGTCGGATTCATCAGAGTTCTGTGCGCCGTGCCAACGTGTTTTCAGTGTTGTTCTCGTCACGAGTGAACGACTCCGTGTTTTTTGTGTCTCTGTGACCTCTCTCTTTTGCCCGTCACTTTGTTTCATTGTCATTCTCCGTTTTTCTACTTTTGTGAAACGCTACGGCTGAAGAGCGGCGTAGTGTGCCGCTGCCAGCCTACTTGCTTTGTACAGGTATTAAAATAACAATAAAGTAAAAAAAAATATATATATATAATATTGACCTGCACCCACAATTACATCTCTTTTCATGCGATGTTGTAAAGATGTTATGTTGTAACGTTAATAAATAACTAAATTACATAAAAAAGCACGACCTTCTGGCGCATAATTTTTGAAAGTCCGGATGGCATTCGCGCTAACCTCTTTTAAAAAAAAAAAAAAGGAATGCTGAGTGCAACGGACAGTCTGACGACGTAGGCGAAAGAAAAAATTGTCAAATCAATAATGGAGAGAGGGAAGACTAATCCCCACCCAGATGGTGCCAAAGCAGATGTTCTTGGCATCTAAGCATCACTTTTCGTCATAATTCGAGAGTTCCACTGGGTAAGACGAAACGTGGGAAGAATTTTTACGTGAAGCACCCTGCTTTGGTTGACGTCACTGCGCTGTTTACATCTAGTCCACATAAACCTGGAGTGCAGTCGAAGTAAGACTCTAAAACATCAATTTGGAAAGTATGCTTGAAATTCGACACAAAAGACTAAACTAAAAAAAGTGTGTAATCAAGCACTGAGAACGACCGAGGAAGTTCCTGGCTACACTCCTAAGTAAGGGTAACGAACGGAAAATTATGCGTACGGCAATTGCACTGCTGTAACTAAAGTCACCCCTGAACATTATGCGCACTGCAATTCCACTGCTGTAATTAAAGGCACCCCGTGCGGTGCTTTTGATGAACCTCCATCACCCTAACAATTAATTTAAACTAGCAGGCTCAGATATGATCATCAAAGCCGTCCAAAAATTAAGTATTATAACAAACGACTTTCATTGTACATACATGTTTTTTTTTTTTTTTTTTTTTTTCCTTTATTGTTATTTTAACACCTTATACAAAGGCGGGCTGTCAGCAGCACAATACGCCGCTCTTCAGCCTCGAGTTTGGCAACAAGTAGTACAGAAAGGTGGCACAGAGCAGACAGTAAAAACGGTGGTCAAAAAATGTAGACACTAAAAATCGAAAAAACATGGAGCCGTTCACGCCGGACGAGAAACATCACTAACACTGGGCGACACGATGCACAGAACACGGATGATGATGGCGACGGCACGTGAACGGTGGTGGCGTGACGGCGAACAACACTACACACAAACGAAGGCACACACACGAAACACTGACGGCGATGATCTCCGGCGCGCGAATGTTCACTGAGCGTGTACGAGTCCGGGGACCTGCCAAGATAGGAGGTGGAGGAGGAGGAAGGGGAAGGGGAATGGGAGAGGGGAGAGCAGAGATGCCATGGGCAAAGGAGGGAGGAGGAGGGAGGAAGGGGGAGGGGAAGCCCGGGGGAGAGGGGAGGAAGGAAGGGGGAAAGGAAAGAGAAGGGAAGGAAAGGGAGGGAGGGAGGGTGCCGAAAGGATAGGACACAGGAGGTGGGGGGGTGGATCAAAGTTGATAGGAGGGGTAGATGCAGGGAAGGAGGACATCATCAGGGAGGGGGAGCTGGCGGAAGCCACCTTGGGAGAGGGTAAGGAGGGTGGAGAGATGGAGACCGGGTGGGATATGGGAGTATAGGCGCGGCAGCGGGCGGGGGTGGGAGAGGATCGGGGAGACGAGCGGGTGAGGAGGATCGAGTTTACGGGAGGTGTATAGGATTCGTATCCTTTCGAGGAAGTGGAGGAGGTGGGGGAAGGGGATAAGATCATACAGGATCCGCGTGGGGGAGGGGAGACGGATGCGATAGGCAAGGCGGAGAGCATGGCGTTCAAGGATTTGGAGGGATTTATAAAAGGAAGGGGGGGCGGAGATCCAGGCTGGATGGGCGTAGCAGAGGATAGGGCGGATGAGGGACTTACAGGTGTGGAGGATGGTGGAGGGGTTACATACATGAGCAAGTTACCGTATCTAATGCACACCTTACCAAGAAACTTTGTGGGTATGAAGTATATTGCTCAGAAATAATAAAAATACGTGGGCGCTTATTGCTATTTTGTTAGCAAACTACGAATAAGCAAGTGATATACCTGCAAAAATTTATGTTAATTTGAACGTTTTCGTGTTAAACTTGTCAATGCGAAGTAAAATATGCAGCGCTTCAATACTGTAGAGTTGTTCGGCGTTGCCAACAGATGTCAGCTGAAGACGCTGCCTCCGATAATACGGCGATCCTTTCAGCCCCGTCTCATATCGCCGTCTACGGTTCGTGATTGGCCGAAAACGAGTTGCATTGGTGGCGTACGGTTTTAGGTTCGTTTAAGCAGTCGCCGGCGGTTCCACGCGCATGCGCAGAGCTGAGGTGAAATTTACAGAATGCTATTCTTTGGCATATTACGGACTGGCAGCACACGCTTGTTTTTATCTTTGTAGCTCTTCACATGGCTTTATATTGATACCTATAGAGGGGGATTCACTACGTGCCGGTCATACTGTGCCTTGTGTTCGTTTAATTCTCCCAGTGTGTGGTTTTTTGTGCGCGATACTCTTTTACGGGTTTTATCTCCATTTTACAGTCGCCCCTCTTGTGTCTATTGTCTTCCATGATGTTCCCCTCTTTTTATATCTATGTACACCATGTTTTCTCCTTTGTTATTTTTAAATGTCTTCTATTGTTTGTTCTATGTCTCTCGGCTGAAGAGATGGGGAACTGAAATACAATGAAGGGGGGAGGGGGGGGGGGGGGAAGGGGGATCCATACTCGGGGAAACATAGCGTAGTCAGGTGAATGTCTTTCATGAAAATTATCTAAAAGTCGGTATTCTGCAGACCCTTTATGGCTACTTACAAGTCGTCATTTATCTTCGAAGTTATTAATAATACTACCATACGCCAAGGTCTAGCCCCCTCCCCGCCAAACTGTCATAAATAACCTATTATCCTTAGATCTGTTATACATGAGCAACTGCCTTATTACGTTTTTAATTTCTGCTAGAAATTCGTAATCCTTCCTACTAGCTTTCTGTAGCGTTGCGTAGACATGAACCTGACGGGAATTGCTACATAACGGTACTGCACAGTAAGACTTAACAAAAAAAAAAAAAAAAAAAAAGTCTATGTTGAAGTCAGCGTACCCTGAACAGTAGATTAGGCGATGAGTGGGAAGAAGAAACCCTTAATGTTCGGACACAGAATTAATAGTGCCCTGCTTGACACAGTCGTTTACATATCTGGGCATAACACGGTATGGAATGGAAGGAGCGTGTGTGAACTGTAGGTGGGAAGGCGAATCGACGACTTTGGTTAACTGGGAGAATTTTAGGAAAATGTGGTTCATCTTTAAAGGAGACCAGTTCTCGAGTACTGTTCGTATGTTTGGGATCCGTACGAGATCAGATTAAAGGAAGACTTCTAAGCAACTCGGAGGCGGGCTGCTATATTTGTTACCGGAGGGTTCGAACGACGTGCAGTTGTTGTGCAGATGCTTTAGGAAAGCAAACAGGAATAATTGGAGGGAAGGCGATGTTCTTTTTGAGAGCACCATTGAGAAAATTTAAGTACCGGCACTTGAGACTGACTGCCGAAAGATTCTAGTTCTGCTCACATACATTTCCCATAAGGAGCACGAGGATAAGATTAGAGACATTAGGGCTTGTACAGAGGCATATAGACAGCGGCTTTTCCTTCATTCCATTTGTGAGTGGGACAGGGAAGGACATGGCTAATAGTGGTACAGGGTAACCACCGCTACACATTGTACAGTAGCTTTCGGAGTATCTACATGAACATAGATGTAGAGTCTTTGACAAGTCTGGCGGCAATAAAACACGGGAAGTGACGTTGTTAACAGGAGTTACCACATCCGGTAGAAGGCGTCGTGAGTATTATCTTTGAAGACGAAATTTTTGGCCAGCAGCCAGATCTATGTTTGTTATAGTTCTCGTCAAGATAAGTTGATGCATCATTGAACTGTAGTAGTAACAAAGCAACAGGCTTTGTACTGTACCGATTTCTAAGAGACGAAAAGCGCAACGCAAAATTGTCGGAGAGAGAATAATAAATGTTATATACATTCACGTTTTGGGAGGCACGTACAGTACTGGCCATTAAAATTGCTGCACCAAGAAGAAATGCAGATGATGAATGAGTATTCATTGGACAAATATATTATACTAGAACTGACATGTGATTACATTTTCAAGCAATTTTGGTGCATACATCCTGAGAAATCAGTACCCAGAAGGACCACCTCAGGCTGTAATAACGGCCTTGATATGCCTGGGCATTTTGTAAATATTTCTATTCTTCATATACAAGATATGCCTGTAAGAGTTGCTGTTAAGTCAATTATAAGTTCATCAGGCAAATTAAGGAAAACTAAAATTTCAAATGGGGGGATGGATACCTATACAAAGCGTTAATATGCATATCTTACAATTAAATTATGAAGTAGTCTACATACTAATGCAATGAGTTTGTTGAGGTGATGAATCCATAAACAATAAACACATTCCAAGTACAGGAAACCCTGGTTAAATAGTGTTATACTGCTGAACGCTAAATAGAATAGTAAAAAAGTACATGGAACTTTTCACTGCATTTGCATAACTTTCTGGATTAAAATTATCTTTCACAGATGAATAATATTGAATTCAATTTGTGTTAATCACCAAAATTTTAATAAATTCAGGGACAAGCATTATAGCGCTTGGATCAATCGTAATTCCTTCCTTTTGACAAAATGGTAGCATGTTATAATAATAGTATTTCTGTGGGTTAGTACACCCAGTAACAGAACACTGCTGTTGTAAATGAGAGCAGTAACGGTTGCACCAGATCTACATCCACAAAGGTGCTATCCAGCATAAATATTTTGTGATATGTACCTAAGACAAAGAGTTACAAAAAAGGACTCTGGGTTAAGTAGGTATAATCTTGCGTAGGAAGTACCTCATGTCAGGACACGATACAAGAAAACATAAAAAAGGTATTTACTTTCACAGTTACTTTTTATTTTCCATGTACCATTAAGATTAATCAAATATGTGTAATAAGATATCAGATCACAATACCATTACTTCAGACAAACAAAAATTTATGAATAAACGCAAGTGGTAGAACAGCCTGGCAAGATATTTTAAGAGCAGTAACTGAAATTTATACCGGTAGTGAATAAGCAAAATGTATTGTGAACTTCTCAGTACTGTACTGCATAGTCCAAACTAAAAGAACTGTGATTGTACAATTGAGAGATAGCAGAATCCAAAAACTGAATCTTACTATTCTGCAAGTGGCACCAGTTGCACACCTATTGCAGTAAACTATACATTAAATCATGATCTCAGTTTCAGGTATCACTATGAGTGATTGACACTTACAATGAAAATCAAATTATGTGCATTTTGTGTACTTAGGTAGAACTTACAAAAATTGTTTGTGTAAACATTTTGAAATCCCACTTGTGAAATGCGAACAACAATATTTTAGAGTCATTGGCGAATCTAGAAAATGGAAAAAGGAAACTGAGGAGGCGAGAGAGAGAGAGAGAGGAGGTTGCTGGGACATAGTAGAGACAGGATAGTGAGCTGCTAGCTGCAGCACCTGCAGGCTATGCTGGGGCTGTGGGGGAAGTGGAGTAAAGTAGAGAAGGGAAAAACATATTGCCAGTGTGCCGGTGGGGTAGAAGGTTGTGTAGGGCCGGAGAATCTCAGTGGGAGCAGGGAAGGTTAAGAACAGGGTGGTGGTGTGGGTGGAAAGAATCCAGTCAGTGAAGAAGTCACTGAATTCGAGCATATCGTGTCGGGTGGCATGATCGGCAAATGGGTGATCCAGCTGTCTCTCGGCCAGTTTGGCATTGGCCATTCATTTGGAGACACAACTTGGCAGTGGACATGACCGTGTAGTGTGACAGACAGTGGCTGCAGATAACTGGGTAGATCACATGACTGCTTTCACATTTGCCCCTGCCTTCCATGGGATGGGAGATGTCAGGGACAGGACTGGAGTGTATTGTGATATGGGTCAGGTTTTGCATCTATTACAGGATAAGCCCCATGGGACAATTATGTAGTCTCTTCTATGATGCCTCTCCAGTAGCACACCATTCTGAAGTGGAAAATCTTAATCAGTTCAGAATGGTGTTTGCTCGAAATTGTACGCACCGCCACAATTTTGGTTTCAGTTTTTCATATGTTGTCTTGAAGGTCCAATTGTTGGATGATGACCAATTTCTTAACGTCATGAGAAAAAAATATACTACTCAGTATAGACTATAATTATTAACAATAATTTGGTCTGTAAAAAGTGTAGTGATCTAAGACTTTGGAATAGTGTGTGGAATCATTTTATGCCTCTGCGTTGGCACTAATCCATTTACTGGTACGAGCACAATACTGAACATCGTGGAAGATTACACAATTTTCATAACTAATCAGTTAACGAAGTAAGCCACCGTATGCATAAAAATTGGAGTAACAGAAGTACAGCGCTCGGAGATGAAATCTAATAAGCACAGAGTCAAAATTTGCAATGTAAAATGTGTCTACTTCTGAACTTTAATGATGATTATCTTTTTTCCACAAAATTTTAAGTATGTTAATGAAAAGTATTATTGCTTCTAAATGGTATCAAATACACATTTGTATCATTATAATTTTCCATTAACTATTCTCAGATCCAATATTTACTGTCAACAAACATTTGATATAATAGTCAGTGGATGTAGACCCATTTATAACATGGCTCCAGCATGTACAAGAAAGTATTTAAAAAAGAACAAAAAAATATTCTGAACCGCCCTTGAAGGCCCAACGGTACTGACTCGCTGCTGTGTCACCCCTCAGCCATTAGGCATTACCAGGTGCAGATACAGAGGGGCATGTGGTCAGTACACAACTCTCCCACTCGTTGGCAGCTTTCGTGGCCAGTTTTGCTACTTCTCAGTCGAGCAGCTTCTCAATACGCCTCACGAGGGCTGAGTCCACCTCGTTTGCCAACAGCACTCGGCAGACCCGTATACTGACCCATCCGAGTGCTGGCCGAGCCCGACAGCGCTTAACATCGGTGATCTGACGGGAACTGGTGTTACCGCTGCAGCGAGACCACTGGCCGAGAGAAATGTCGGTTTCATTTTTTATTGTCTTCTGACCAAAGGAAACTAGGGCGCAATTCTCTTTCAAGTGTTCCTTGCTGTATTAAATAACTCACGGACTTCAACATGTTTGCACAAGAAAGATTAAATACAAAATAATATTTAATTATTACGGGCTCCAAATATTTATGTTTTCTGTGTAGTATTATCACTCCTAGCATATTTGTGTGTTTGTGATATTTTTTATTTCAATGTTACAAAATCACTGATTAAAAAATTGGCTAATTAGAAATTGCTTTCCCACGAATAAAGAGTGTTAGACATGTATTTGAACACAGGAAGCAAGCTGTACAGGATACTCCCTCAACGCAAGTTTCACATCCTTTGCTGTACTTTGTCAGTGGTGTTACTAATGCCCTTGGTCCCTGCAAACCAAGTTGGACCTGGAATATTAGACAGTGAGTACCAGTGTAATAAAGTCTCAATCAATATTGTAATGTTTAATACAATTATAATTACACATTTTGCTCGTCTTTACTCTCGGTGCATTTCCTTTGCCACAGCTGAATAATAAATCTGTAAAAATGTAATTGTAATGATCACAGTACAGTGTGTAGATATGCTATCAATACTGTACAAATTACAGTGAGTACTGTTATTAGCTAACAAAAATAGACACTACATTAACCATTGTTGATTAGCATGTTTGTGACTATAATGCAAAATAGAAGGCAATTCTTCAGAAAATGAGGCGTTAATATAAAGCAAAATCTTTATACACACGTCAAAATAAGACTTTAAAACTGTATCAGAATAATGGCCACAGAGGATGAAACTCAAGAAATGTACCCATAGCAGTTCTTCACTTGTTGATAGGAAAAATAAAACTACCTTCAATGCATGCATTGTAAGCTATTCATTTTACAAATCTTATATATTGGACTTACCATCCCACGATTGGAACACATTGACTTTTTGAGCACTGCTGTAACATACTCTTGCTGCCCACGTATCTCAAATAAGCCAAATATCTGTAGCCATACTTAAAGCACTTAATGATGTCTTTTGCTGTGTTTTATGCATGTTCCTCAAGCATGCAGCATCAGTATTTGGGCACAGTCTGACAGCAATGAGACAATACTCAGTAGTTGAAGTCGGTGGGCTATCTTCTGTGAATGATGTTGCTTCCCATGTTTTGGTGTGGGAACAGTCTTTGTTTATTTTATAAATTTCTGTCAAATCATAGTTAAAATAAGTGATGTGTCGGCAGCTGGGCCAACACCTTGTAGATCGAAGTGGCTAGGTGCACGCTAAACTAACGCAGACGGGCGTGAAGTACTGGAACAGGACACGTTATTAAAGATATGAAGAAAAGTACGTAGCTGGAATAATATACTTAACTTTAATCTGGTGTTGTGGTACATCACACAAAGGAGACTTTAATTACAACCACTGTAAGTCTAATGGCGCCTTGCTAGGTCGTAGCTATACACTAAGCTGAAGGCTATTCTATCTGTCTCTCGGCAAATGAGAGGAAGGCTTCGTACGTCTGGTCGCAAGCAATGACGTCCGTACAACTGGGGCGAGGTCTCCTCAGTCTCTCGAGACCTGCCTTGTGGTGGCGCTAGGTTTGCGATCACACAGTGGCGACACGCGGGTCCGACATGTACTAAGGACCGCGGCCGATTGAAGTTACCACCTAGCAAGTGTGGTGTCTAGCGGTGACACCACAATAAGTCACCTCTTTTAAATGACATATTTCTAGTTCGTTAATGGAATTACTATAGGTGAACGTGTACTCGACGTATTTACAACGTGAATCTTCACATTCGTTGATGTACTTCATTGGGAATCGTATATAATTTCATTGCGAGGAGCAAACGATCTGCTGAGTTGGAAGCAGCCTGGCCCCTACTGAAGGAGGCTTGCCACCTACTGATCGGCCCACCACTGGTGAGCACGAGCAGAATCGTGATCAGTGGAGGTCAGTGCGCAAAAATGGGTTCACGACAGCCTCCCAAATTAAAGATCACTCTCAACAACACGGGAGACACTGACACCCCAGGTGGACATCCACAATGGTCACTCTGATATGAAAGGCAAAAAGGTGGCGTTGGCCAACTGCACAACACGAATGATGGGGGCTACCCGACAGGATAAAATCAGACCAGCTCAAACAGCGAAGATTGTCGAAACAGTGGTAACTGGTGAAGTAATGCACCAAAAAGGGTAGCTGGCACAGCAGGAAGAAGGCACGCAAATTGCCACACGCAGCACTTGTGCTCAATTTAAAGCAGCGCACCACACGAGATTCTGCACTTCCTCCCTCAACATTGTCACACGCGAGTACCACACACGCCGTATCGCCATCTACGACAACAGATAATTTATGTATGTCATCAGGGTGTACATGTGTTGCGAATTCTTGGGTGGCACCTGTACGAGCAATGGTAGGGAGGCAGGGAGGTGTGGGAAAGCCACGGCAGGGAGAAGCATCTGCTAAGAGGGTGGTGGCAGGTGCACTGGACAGCGCAGGAGACAACCTCGGGCGATCAGCTGACAGATGAGGGAGCGTGACTGAAGGCAACGAGGAGCCAGCGCGGCTTGAATGGCGTGACAGAGAGCTGTCACACAAAGATGGTAACACAATGGTAGAATCCGAGAGGTTGGCAGTTCGACTGCGAGAGCTGTGAGGAGTGAAGCCCCGAAATGGCCACTCGAATTGGATGAACGCGGAAAAGGAGCAGTGCTCGGCAGAGGAGCACGCTGTGGAGAATGAATACCCGAATGCATGGTGTGGGAAGATGGATGGCCGCTCGAAGCAGGAGTGGGAGAAATATGGACAGAATCAGGGAGGTTCACCTGAGGCTCAATGAAAGCTGGTTTCACTCGGTTGAGTGAGACCGTGATTACAGAGTCTTTTATGAGGAGATTCATGTTATTCTCAGAGCGTTTGACTACCTTGTAAGGACCTTTGTAGGGCGACTGAAGCGGGGCTTTGTCTGAGTCGTCTCTGAGAAACACGTACTCACAAGAGTCTAGCGTGCGCGGTACGTACACGCGCGGAGGTGTATGAGCAGCCGGAGGTGGCGGCTGAATTTTGCTGCAGTGCAAGCGCACCCGCTCGAGAAGTGAAGGGAGTTCAGAGGGCCGTGGAAGTAGGGTCGGAGTGACTAATTCTCCAGGCAAAACCAGAGGTTGGCCATACACAAACTCTGCTACGGAACCCTTGAGGTCTCCCTTGAAAGTCGCACGAAGGCCAAGAAGCACGAAGCGCAGTGCCTCTGTCCATATTGAGTCATGGCAACGCAGGGCAGACTTTAAGGTGCGATGCCATCGCTCGACAAGCCCATTGCTTTGGGGGTGGTATGCAGAAGTATGAATTTTGACAATAGCACACATTTTACATAGGTCAGGGAAAACTGAAGACTCGAATTGTCGCCCCTGGTCAGTGGTGAGGTAAACAGGTGAGCCAAATCTAGAGATCCACGAATCTAAGATTGCTCGACTTACTGTCTCAGAGGTAATGTTCGGAATAGGCACAGCCTTAACCCACCGATTCATCCTGTCAATAGCTGTAAACAAGTACCGGAAACCCTCGGAGGGGGCAAAGGGACTACGAGATCGACATGAACGTGGTGAAACCGGCCTGGCGGTTGGGCAAAACAGCCAAGGGGTGGGGAAGTGTGCCTGGAAACTTTGTTCTGTTGACACGACATGCATGCCCTTCCCCAAGACTGACTTTCGCGGTGCATGTCTCTCCAGACAAACCGTTCAGCTACCAGACGGGTGGAAGCTTTGACACCAGGGTGTGCTAATGTGAGTAGTTTGTCAAAGACCTGGCATTGAAGGGGCTTAGGAATGAATGGCCGCAACATACCAGTCGATTCATCACACCACACTAAGTCAGATGTGCCAGGGAAAGTAGAGCGTACCAGTTGGAGAGAGAAGCTGTGGTCCGAAATTAATTGCACAGTATCGGGGGCTGCCGATTGCAACCGAGGTGGGTCCATTAGGTCAATTAAGGTTGTGATAGCACCGACACGCGAGAGAAAATCAGCAACCACATTGTCTGCTCCTCGGATATAGCGAATGTCATTTGTAAATTGCAAGATGTAATCGATGTGACGAAAGCGCCGTGGGGGCGGATCAGCCGCAGGATTTTTTATGGCAGGATCCAACGGCTTGTGATCAGTGAGCACATAGAAATCTCGTCCCTCAACATCAGTTCTGAAGTGTCTTACGGCCTCGTAAACTGCAAGTAATTCTCTGTCGAATGCTGAGTATTTCTTCTGCGCGTTGTTTAGCTTTTTTGAGAAAAACTGCAGGGGGGTAATAACATCTTTGTATGTCTGACTCAGTACTGCGCCAATAGCATTGTCACTAGCGTCAGTAGTGATAAACATTGTGGTGTCCGCACGTGGGTGAACAATAGTGACAGCAGAGGCCAACAGCTGTTTGGGTTCATTAAATGCCTTGTCCATGTCTGGTGTCCACGGTACCTGGCGGGTGCCAGAAGTCTGTGAGCCAGCGAGAGCATCTGTGAGAGGAGCCTGCACCGCAGAAGCGGCTGGCAGATGTTTTCGGTAATACTTAACTGTTCTGATGAACCTGCGTAATTCCCTACAGGTCTGAGGGCGTAGCACCTCGAGAACAGGCTTGATCTTGTCCTTCGGTGGTGTCAGACCGTCCGATGACACAACATAACTTAGGAATGTATCTAGGGCTTTGTCTGAACTATGTGGGTGAAGTGAAATTTGAAACACCATGTTTTAGAGCGGTTGGTTAGTGGTATTGAGGGCTTTGTTGGAGTTGTGTAGCTCAAGTGAAAATTGTATTGAGTTTTTGAGTTCTGTATGGGTTACTGGTATTGAGGTCTTCATTTGAGATGTATGGGCCCTGTGAAATTTACAACAGAAATAGTTTTCATTTTTGTAGTTTTTTTTTACATTTTGAGTATTTTGTGTGTGAATAGTTGGGTGAATAGTTGTTTTGCAGTGATGTCATTATTGCCAGTGAGTGGAAGAAATCACTATTCTCTTGAAGTTGTGATTGTTTGTTTGTCATGCCACATTAGTAATGTATATATTTTGAAGTGCTGTGAGAATGCTTAATGTCTTAAGATGCACCCACAAAATGACAGATGTTAAACACTATTGTCTACCTCCAGCTTCTCACTTACAATTTGATGCAATATGTGATCAGATTAGCTGGATATGTGCTTCAGCATTTGACAACTTAATGTTTGTTCAGATGTAGAAGATTTTACTCATAAGTACTTCATTGGATGTTGATTTGTATCTCATTGGCGACAGAGTGGTGTACTCTAGATACAAAATTCATGTTGCTAATCAGTACATGTTTAACACTTCCCTAATTTGACCTGTAGTGACGATATTCTACTTTCTATTGACCTTTTCTATACTGGCAGGTTCTATCACAAAGTATTTGATAATTCATTCAGTATACCTTTGATTTATTTTCAGAAACACATCACAAATCCAGTACCACACCAGAACTACAGGATTGTACAACTGGACCTCTTCTGCCACCACCCTATATTTTTTTGGGATGGTTACTAAGGATAGGCCATGGTGTATACCATCTGTGCCAAATTAATGTGTCTGTTAATGTATTAATGTTAGGGCACTGTCAATAGTAGTATCACAGATACACTTTAAGAAAATGAAACAGTTTACATTCCCCTGTGAAAACCCACTATCATGTAATGTTTATTGAAATGGACGACACTTGTATCTCTTGTGTTGGAGTTACTGTTGCAATGAATGTGATGTTTTAGTATGACATGTTAAAAACAACTGCAGTAAAATAAATTTGTTTATTGCAAAAGGAGTTATGTCTTTTACATATGTTGTTTTGTCCCATTTTATACGAGTGTGTGTTCACAATCCCTTCTCCCATCCCCACCCAGGGAAAGTAATTACAGAATCATTGCATAATGTTACATCCTGTGTGTGTATGTCTTGGAAGGGGGGGAGTGCACACACTTTTGAGAATAGTTTATTGGTCCATCCACTAATGATTATAGGTCCAAGGATAATATTTTTTGACTGAGTTGCTTACATTTCTTCAAAAGTAAAGCTGTAAAAAATATGAAATTAAAATATTTGGTGACTGGGTCTGCATGGAATGTTGAATGTTTTGTTATAAGTTATTCAGTTGCTCAACATTTATTCGATTACTGTGAACTGTTAGACATCAGCAGTACACATGTAATACCTATTAGTGACATGAAAATTCCTGGCGGACTGTGACTTGAACCTACATTTCTCTCTTGTTGTGAGGAAATATTCCATGAAGTACTGGGTTTGCAGTCAGATGTTACTGAACCAGTCTTCTGACTGCATAACTTCCAGCAATGTGAATGGAATGAAGAGATACTGAATATTCATCTGTCCGAGAAACCTCAGCAAAGATTCAGTGTGTATATGTTTAGAATAAAGTATAAAAAGCCAGTTGTAACACACTCGGCCAATGATACACAGCTTCTAGTTCTTTTCCTTTGATTCTTTCCACACATCACCTCTCCTCTGCTTGTAATTTCAGATTGATCAGTCTGTGAGAGTGCATAATGGGCTCTGAAAATGAACACTAAGTTCTTCTACATATTTTGTTTGGTTTGTCATTTTGGATATGACATGATCTTGAAGAAATAGAACAAGCAGAAGTAGCAGCTGTTATGACCAGTGCTTGATTTGTGAAAAAGTAGTGGTACCAGTAACTGTGACCTACCACTGAATGTTTCTCATTAATGTCTTTAAAACATTATTTTAATGGTTTTTTATCAGAGGTATCAGTATGGTATACTATCACAAATCAAGCACACAATCACAACAAAAGCAATTGTCTGGTTTAAAATAGTCACACTGACAGTATCTGGATTGCTTTGTCATATCACAGCAATAAAAAAGGAAGTTTGTTTGACAATATTATAAAAAATGATAGGTGCTACTCATCATATAGTGCAGATGCTGGTTCACAGTTGGGCACAACAAAAAGACTGTCAAACAAAGCTTTCAGCCAAACAGGCATTCATCACAATTAGACAACATATATTCAGTATGTCTGCTATGTGGTGAGTAGCAACTACCCTTTTCATAACATTGTCACTATTATGTAATGGATTTTCCATTGTGTGAAGATTAGTGTTTAATGTACCATTGACCACAGGAGTAAGGACAGACTATCAGGATTCTACCAACAGACAGAGCTTATCTCTTACTATGTGGTCTCCATCGAGATGGACACAATCTTCCTCAAGGCTTTTCACATCAGATCTGTGGCTGAGTAGCAGGCAACTGAATATTGCCTCAAACTGAATTAGTGATAAGTAAAGAAAATAAACAGAGAGGAAATTTGTTCAGTGCATAAACTTGAAACTGATATTCAGTTGACAGATTTTTTGAGCAAAAATTGGCTTACACTACCCAAAGTGTTTTCACAGTGGAAGTTTTCTTCTTAATTGAAAGTCATGACAGTTTCTGTTCATCATTATGTTTGAGAATTATTCCCAAACTATATGTATATATAAAAAAGCTTTTGGTCGCATCTGAAGTATTGTGAGTTTGATTTCGTGGCTATTATTTATTTCCATTTATCTGCTTTCCTTTCCTGATTTTCTTCAGCTGCCATATGTGACACAGCTGTTTCAGCCAGAATTATGGATTTTCATCAAATCCAATCGAAGGTGGAAAATATACTGCTTAAGTCAACAAGGTAAAAAAAATATGGAAATTCCTTGTAAATTGCAAAAGAATGAAATACTGCATAACTGGAGCTTCAATAGTTATGCGAGGCTATTTGTCTGTATGGAGGCTGAGAATCTGGAAGATTGCAGCAAAGTGCAGGAAGGCTTGCAGAGAATCAACAATTGGTGGAGTGTCTTGCATTGTGAATAACTGTCAATTCAGATCTCCACGTTGATGCACCACTTTCTAGTGAGCAACAGTTTGTCAATGTAGAGATTATTCCAATTTCCATCAGCTGAAGTCTTGGTACAAGAACTGCTCTCCACACAACAATGGCCTGTGCCTCTGCACATTTTTGCATTTATGCAAAAGCAATGTCAGTTATGTTGTATTTGTTTCTTCAGTTACAGTACGTCTATAGGTTATAAGTTTCCAGTACCAGATTGACTTGACGATTCCTCGATGCCTCGGGATGTGTCCTAACAGTCAGTCCCATTTTTTGGTTGTGCCATTCATTTCTCTTCTTACCAGATTTATTCAGTGCCATCTACTTAGTTATCCGGTATACCCACACAATCTTCACCATTCTTCTGTAACCCTACATTTTAGACGCTTTATTCTTATGCAAATTAATTTTCAGGTTGTGTAAAGACCTACTTTATCACCCTAAATGAACACTGGCGTTAACAAGACTGAATACATGTTTTGTTGTGATGACTGATCTCTAGTGTAACCAGATGTTTGGGTTAGGGTGGCTAGGTGACAGTTGAGTCACTTGTGGCCAAGCTGAAGTGTGAAAGCAGTGTGTTAAGAGTAAAGTATTGTCCTATACATGTGCAGATAGTATTGTACGGGTCGGTATAGTGGAAGTGGTGGGGGTTTCATTGCGTGTGAACACTATCTGGCAGGGGAGATTCAGTTCAATGAATGAGGCCTGCTCAAAAGCAGAACTCCTAAGCTACAGTTAGTGAGTCTGCAAAAGATCTCAAGGACATCTCATCCCAGTATAACTAATAATATAACTGACTGAAGTGGCTAATAAGAAAAATCACTCCATTAACAATTAATGCAACTGCTGATAGTGTACTATGCACACTGCTCAGCAGATTACTGCATACTAAGATGGTCACCCCCTAATAACAAAAAGGAAGACACATCTGGGGCAATGTGCCTGCCAAGATAGTTTGAGCTAGATGTAACATATTGATCTGTAGAGCAGCATGATGTCTATGTTCATGCCATATTTAGTACACTTTTTGTTATAAAAATCAAGTGTAAGGTAAATTCAGAAAGCACATACGGGTTAACAAACAACTATCTTGTGAGTGCACGACATACATTGTACGTATTCAAAAAATAAATAAATAAATAAATAAATAAACAAATAAAAAAAAGACTGTCATACTATCATTTAACCACGTACATTGTACGTAATCTAGTTTATTTCATGATAAATAGTTGAGGAGGTCTAACTCGTACATGACTTCAGTATATCACTGTTTGTTTATCTTCCATGCAATGACAAAAAATTTAAATATTACTTTCTTTGGTCATATTTTCATTTTTATTGTTACTGCTACAAATTCATAGAGAAATCCATGAAAAAGGAAACAATTAAAGTCCTTTCATAGGACAGTTTTACAAATGTTCAATTATATTAGTAGGACATTGCAAAAAATAAATACACAGAATTTGGATGAAAACAAAGAAGTCATTGTATGAGAGTCTGCCAGAACAAGAAGAAAACGGTGACCTTTATATGGGTGGTTCTGAGCAAATTACTTTGCTGGGAGCATCTGGATTCAATGCAATGCAGGAGCTAGCTGCTCCTGTTTGTATGCAATGTCCTTATAACAGATGACTGTGTATACAGTGGAGACAATGATGTGCTGCTGTCTGAGAATCCAGCTTCACCCCTTTGTGGCGATGACTCACAATTAATCTCACATATAAATGTCAGGTCATTAAAAAATAAAATTGGTATTCTTAGTATTCCGTTAGGTGTAAACAAGAAGACTACATTATGTGTTAATAAACACGGGCCCAGTGAAGATAAGCTACAACTATACATATCACAGGGGACGGTCCTGGCATACTGTGGCACCCACCACTTGCTCTAATTACACCCCAACTACTACCAGTAATTTTTTCTCTCCTTTCTGTCTCTGGGTGTCTTTTGGTTCTGATTTTCAGTAATATTTGTATGTGATGTAGGCATAAATCTGCCCACTTGTTATTTAGTTCAGGTTTCATTGTGACAGTGGTAATCTCAGCATCTGACAGCAAAAATACAATTAATTTTGTTTAAAACTGTGTTAATTAAAGTTTATGTCTGATTAAAAATTTTACTAAAGTAAATAGCAGTGAAAATATTTCGAGCTAATTGAGCTAATAAATTGATTTGGTAGCATTCCTACTTTTCTTTAACATACTTAAAATATTGTGGAAAAAATTAACTTACAAGATAATCATCATTAAAGTTCAGAAGTAGACACATTTTACATTGCAAATTTTGACTCTGTGCTTATTAGATTTCATCTCCGAGTGCTGTACTTCTGTTACTCCAATTTTTATGCATACGGTGGCTTACTTCATTAACTGATTAGTTATGAAAATTGTGTAATCTTCCACGATGTTCAGTATTGCGCTCGTACCCGTAAATGGATTAGTGCAAATGCAGATGCATAAAATGATGCCACATACTATTCCAAAGTGTAGATCACTACACTTTTTACAGACCAAATTATTGTTAATAATTATAGTCTATACTGAGTAGTTTATTTTTTTCATATGACGTTAAGAAATTGGTCATCATCCAACAATTGGACCTTGAAGACAACATATGAAAAACTGAAACCAAAATTGTGGCGGTCTGTACATTTTCGAGCAAACACCATCGTGAACTGATTAAGATTTTCCACTTTATGACATCAGAATGGTGTGCTACTGAAGAGGTCACAGAAGTGACTACATAATTGTCCCATGGGGCTTATCCTGTAACAGATGCAAAACCTCACCCACATCACAACACAGTCCAGTCCTGTCCCTGACATCTCCCATCCCATGGAAGGCAGGGGCAAATGTGAAAGCAGTCATGTGATCTACCCAGTTATCTGCAGTCACTTTCTGTCACACTACACGGTCATGTCCACTGCCAAGTTGTGTCTCCAAATGAATGGCCAATGCCAAACTGGCAGAGAGACAGCCGGATCACCCATTTGCCGAGCATGCCACCTGACACGATATGCTCGAATTCAGTGACTTCTTCACTGACACGATTCTTTCCACCCACACCACCGCCCTCATCTTACCCTTCCCTGCTCCCACTGGGATTCTCCGGCCCTACACAACCTTGTACCCCACCGGCACACTGGCAATATGTTTTTCCCTTCTCTACTTTACTCCACTTCCCCCACAGCCCCAGCATAGCCTGCAGGTGCTGCAGCTAGCAGCTCACTATCCTGTCTCTACTATGTCCCAGCATCCTCCACTCTCTCTCTCTCTCTCTCTCTCTCTCTCTCTCTCTCTCTCTCTCTCTCGCCTGCTCAGTTTCCTTTTTCCATGTTCTAGATTCTTCAATGACTCTAAAATAGTTTGTGCACATTTCACAGGTGGGATTTCAAAATGTTTACACAAACAATTTTTGTAAGGTCTACCTAAGTACACAAAATGCACATAATTTGATTTTCATTGTAAGTGTCAATCACTCATAGTGATACCTGAAACTGAGATCATGATTTAATGTATAGTTTACTGCAATAGGTGTGCAACTGGTGCCACTTGCAGAATAGTGAGATTCAGTTTTTGGATTCTGCTATCTCTCAATTGTACAATCACAGTTCTTTTGTTTTGGACTATGCAGTACAGTACTGAGAAGTTCACAATCCATGGTCCTTATTCACTACCTCTATAAATTTCAGTTACTGCTCTTAAAATATCTTGCCAGGCTGTTCTACCACTTGTGTTTATTCATAAATTTTTTTTGTCTGAAGTAATGGTATTGTGATCTGATATTTTATTACACATATTTGATTAATCTTAATGGTACATGGAAAATAAAAAGTAACTGTGAAAGTAAATACCTTTTTTATGTTTTCTTGTATCGTGTCCTGACATGAGGTCCTTCCTACACAAGATTATACCTACTTAACCCAGAGTCCTTTTTTGTAACTCTTTGTCTTAGGTACATATCACAAAATATTTATGCTGGATAGCACCTTTGTGGATGTAGATCCGGTGCAACTGTTACTGCTCTCATTTACAACAGCAGTGTTCTGTTACTGTGTGTACTAACCCACAGAAGTACTATTATTAGAACATGCTACCATTTTGTCAATTGGAAGGAATTATGACTGATCCAAGCGCTATAATGCTTATCCCTGAATTTATTAAAATTTTGGTGATTAACACAAATTGAATTCAATATTATTCATCTGAGAAAGATAATTTTAATCCAGAAAGTTATGCAAATGGAGTGAAAGGTTTCATGTACTTTTTTATGTATTCTGTTTAGCCTTCAGCAGTATAACACTATTTAGCCAAGGTTCCCTGTACTTGGAATGTGTTTATTGTTTATGGATTCATCACCTCAACAAACTCATTGCATTAGAATGTAGACTACTCCATAATTTAATTCTAAGATATGCATATTAACACTATGTGTAGGTATCTATCCCCCATTTGAAATTTTAGTATTCCTAAATTTGCCTGATGAACTTATAATTGACTTAACAGTAACTATTACAAGCATATCTTGTATATGAAGAATAGAAATATTTACAAAATGGACTCATTCCTCATATGATTTGTTTACTTCACTAAATGGAAACAAACACTTCAAGTGTCAATGAGCACTCTGTATAGTATAGCATTTAGTATTGCAGTTCTGGGCAACCTGTTTTTCCAGTTGGAAAGGGAGTTGCTACGGGCCTTTCTGTATACAGAAAATGTTTGACTGCTGCCCTGGCCAGCACATTCTGCAGATGTCTGACCAATTGAAAACGTCTGGTCAATGGTGGCCGAGCAACTGGCTCATCACAATACGCCAGTCACTACTCTCGATGAACTGTGGTATCGTGTTGAAGCTACATGGGCAGCTGTACCTGTACACAGCATCCGAGCTCTGTTTGACTCATTGGTCAGGCATTATTACGGCCAGAGGTGGTTGTTCTGGGTACTGATTTCTCAGAATGTATGCACCCAAATTGCTTCAAAATGTAACCACATGTCAGTTCTAGTATAATATATTTGTTCAATGAATACTCGTTCATCATCTGCATTTCTTCTTGGTGTACTAATTTTAATGGCCAGTAGTGTATTTGCCTCCCAGAACGTGAATGTATATTGAATCCCCCTCTATAGGTATCAATATAAAGCCATGTGAGGAGCTACAATGTTAAAAAATCCGTGTGCTGCCAGTCCGTAATTTGCCAAAGAATATTATTCCGTAAATTTCACCTCACCTCAGCTCTGCGCATGAGCGTGGAACCGCCGGCGACTGCTTAAACGAACCTAAAACTGTACGCCGCCAATGCAACTCGTTTTCGGCCAATCACGAACCGTAGACGGCGATATGAGACGGGGCTGAAAGGATCGCCGTATTATCTGAGGCAGCGTCTTCAGCTGCCATCTGTTGGCAACGCCGAACAACTCTACAGTATTGAAGCACTGCATATTTCACTTCGCATTGACAAGTTCAACACGAAAACGTTCGAATTAACATTCATTTTTGCAGGTATATCACTTGCTTATTCGTAGTTTGTTAACAAAGTAGCAATAAGCGCCCACGTATTTTTATTATCTGTGAACAATTTACTTCATACCCACAAAGTTTCTTGGTAAGGTGTGCTATACATATGGTAACTTTCCACTTTAGGAAGTTCCGGGCGTCGGTGTAGTAGATCTTTTCAACAACATCCGCTCCCTCCCCGCCAACAAGAACCTCTTTCTCCATACCCTTGCCTCCCACCGCGTGGACGCCTTCATCCTTAATGAAACCTTCCTCCAACCCCACCACACCGTCCACACTTCGCCCTACCTCCTCCACCGCTCCGACAATCCCCTTCCCATTGCGCGTGGCGGAGTTGCCATTGGGCACCATCGCCAGATCCCCGTTCGGCTCCAACCTCTCCTTCCCGACCCCACCGAACACCTGATCCTTAGTCTCTTCTTCCCTGGCCTTACCGTTACCTGCGCCACCATCTATGTCCGCCCCAACGCCCCTCTTCCCTTCGACTTCCTCTCCCACATCGACCGTACCTTCTCCTCCTATGTGATCGCCGCCGACCTCAACATCCATAGTCGCTCCGCTGCCCAGTTACGGCGGTGGCATCGGTTCCTCTCCTCCCTTCAAGGCGACCTCATCCCCATCCCCCAGCACACCCGCCCCGAATCCAATTCCACTCCCGATGTTATTCTTTCCTCCCCCAACCTCCTTGGTCGCATTACGGTGGATGTCCTGGAGCCTCTTGGTAGTGACCATCTCCCTGTCCTCCTCACCGTTTCAGACGGTCGTCGCCCCCGCCCCGACCCTCGTCATGACCCTCCCCCCAAGTACATCCATGACTATTCCCGTGCCAACTGGAATGCCTACCGGGATACCCTCTCCACTCAGGTCGACAGCCACCCTCTCGCCTACCGCCGTCCCGATGATGTCTCCCATGCCGCCTCCTTTCTCCAGCAGACCTTGTCTGAGGCCGTGGAGGCCCACGTCCCTACTGTTGCCATCCACCCCCACCGTCCTACCTTGCCACCACAGGCCGTCCTCCTCCTCCGTGAATCCCGTCGTCTCTACCGTGCCTTCCTCCGCACGCGTGACCCGGACACCCTACGACGCCACCGGCAACTACAGCGACACATTCGAAATTTGCTCGCGGCTAAGAAACGCCGGGACTGGCGACAGACATGCACCCGTTTAACTGCTACCCTCCCTATAAACTCGTCCAAGTTCTGGACCGCCTTCCGTCGCCTTACCGGAACTAAGCCCTCCCCCTACTATCCTTTTCTCCACGATGATCACCCCTTCCCTGACGCCCTTAGTAAGGCCAATCACTTTGCCTCCTACCTGTCCGATGTGTTTTCCATCCCTGATGATCCCCAGTTCGATTACTCCCTCTTCCCAGATATCCGCGATCGAACTGACACCTCTGTCCCTCCCCTTGATCCTGGTTTCCAGTACTTGGACAACATTCCACACACGGAACTTAATGCCCCCATCACTACACAGGATCTCATTGCTACACTCCGCACGAAACGCAACACCGCTCCTGGTCACAATCGTGTCACCTACCGCCACCTTCGTGAAGCTCCTATCTCTTTTCTCTCCACCCTGGCCAGGCTCTACAATGTAGTCCTGTCCACCGGTTACTACCCCGACCTGTGGAAAACCTCCCGTATCCTCATGTTCCTCAAACCTGGCAAACCGCCGTCCGCCATCTCCTCCTACCGTCCCATCAGCCTTACCTCGGTCTTCAGCAAGGTCCTGGAATCTATCCTCACCCGCCGCATCCACCAGCATCTCCGCCAGCACCGCCTCATCCCTATTACCCAGTGTGGCTTTCGGCCGTCCTTCTCTTCCGACGATCTCCTCCTTCACCTCACTCATCTCCTTTCCGACCAGCTCAATTCCCGTCGCTCCGCAATCTTCCTCTCTCTTGACCTCGAACGCGCATATGACCGCGTATGGCATTCCGGTCTCCTCTTCAAGCTCCAAACCTTCGCCCTTCCCATTAACTACGTTCGTCTGATCGGTTCCTTCCTCTCCCGCCGTCCTTCCCATGTCACCATCCATAACACCGATTCCTACACCTTTTTCCCCTCCGCCGGTGTGCCCCAAGGCTCCGTCCTCTCCCCCCTTCTGTACTTGTTGTACACGGCGGACATGCCGCCGCCGTCACCCCCCGTCCACCTTCTCCAGTTTGCCGATGACACTGCCTTCCTTGCCCTTGCCCCCACCCTGCAACGCTCCCAACGCCTTCTCCAATCCCATCTTGACCGGTTCACCGCTTGGTGCAACCAGTGGTTGCTCAAGGTCAATCCTTCCAAAACCCAGGCGATCATTGTAGGCAAAACCACCCCTTCCTTCCGCCTCCTTGATTTCTATCTCACCGTTTATGGCCGTCCCATCGCTCTCACCCCCACCCTTAAGTACCTTGGCGTCACCCTCGACCATCGCCTCTCCTGGACTCCCCATCTCCAGACAATCCAATCCAAGGCACGTTCCCGACTCCGTCTCCTCAAGCTCCTATCCGGCCGCACATGGGGTCTGGACCCCTCCACCATCCTCCACACCTATAAGTCCCTCATCCGCCCTATCCTCTGTTACGCCCATCCAGCCTGGATCTCCGCCCCCCCCTTCCTTTTATAAATCCCTCCAAATCCTCGAACGCCATGCTCTCCGCCTTGCCTATCGCATCCGTCTCCCCTCCCCGACGCGGATCCTGTATGATCTTATCCCCTTCCCCCACCTCCTCCTCTTCCTCGAAAGGATACGAATCCTATACACCTCCCGTAAACTCGATCCTCCTCACCCGCTCGTCTCCCCGATCATCTCCCACCCCCGCCTGCTGCCGCGCCTGTACTCCCATGTCTCACCCGGTCTCCATCTCTCCACCCTCCTTACCCTCTCCCAAGGTGGCTTCCGCCAGCTCCCCCTCCCTGATGATGCCCTCCTCCCCTCCATCTACCCCTCCTACCAACTTTGATCCTCCCGCCCTCCTCCTGTGCTTGCTCCTCAGGGCACCCTCCCTCCCTTCTCTCCCTTTTTTCCCTCCCTCCTCCTTTTCTCTCCCCTCCTCCCCCGGGCCTCCCCTCCCCTGTCCCTCTCCTTCCTGCCCCCGTCCCCTCCGCCATTGGCATCCTTTTCTCCCCTCTCCCCCACCTCACCCCTGTTCCCCTCTTGGCAGGTCCCCGGACTCGCACACGCTACGTGGACTTTCGCGCGCCGGAGATCGCCGCCATCAGTGTCTCGTGTGTGCCGTCGTGTTTAGTGTTCAGTGTTCACCGTCACACTCCATTGTTCACCAGTGCCATCGTCTTCTTCGGTGTTTGTGCGTCGTCTCAACAGTTTGCAGTGTGGTTTTTATCGTCGAGTGTGAACGGCTCCATGTTTGTCTCTCTGTGTCTCCTGTTTTATCGCCCACCATTTTGTAACTTTTATGTTTTTCTCATGTTTTTGCTGCTTATGTCTTCTTTGGCTGAAGAGCAGCGTAGTGTGCTGCTGCCAGCCTGCCTATTGTATAGGCTTTAAAATGACAATAAAGTAAAAAAAAAAAAAACACGTATGTACAATGAAAGTCGTTTGTTTTAATACTTAATTTTTGGACGGCTCTGATGATCATATCTGAGCCTGCTAGTTTAAATTAATTGTTAGGGTGATGGAGGTTCATCAAAAGCACCGCGCGGGGTGACTTTAATTACAGCAGTGGAATTGCCGTGCGCATAATGTTCAGGGGTGACTTTAGTTACAGCAGTGCAATTGCCGTACGCATAATTTTCCGTTCGTTACCCTTACTTAGGAGTGTAGCCAGGAACTTCCTCGGTCGTTCTCAGTGCTTGATTACACACTTTTTTTAGTTTAGTCTTTTGTGTCGAATTTCAAGCATACTTTCCAAATTGATGTTTTAGAGTCTTACTTCGACTGCACTCCAGGTTTATGTGGACTAGATGTAAACAGCGCAGTGACGTCAACGAAAGCAGGGTGCTCCACGTAAAAATTCTTCCCACGTTTCGTCTTACCCACTGGAACTCTCCAATTATGACGAAAAGTGATGCTTAGATGCCAAGAATATCTGCTTTGGTACCATCTGGGACGGCGTCAGACTGTCCGTTGCACTCAGCATTTCTTTCTTTCTTTTTTTTTTTCAGGTTAGCGCGAATGCCATCCCGACTTTCAAAAATTATGCGCCGGAAGGTCGTGCTTTTTTATGTAATTTATTTATTTATTAACGTTACAACATAACATCTTTACACCAATGCATGAAAAGAGATGTAATTGTGGATGCATGTCAATATTATACAGAATCGAAATCCTTTAAAGAAAACAGAATTAAAGCAAAGACAATTGTAAAGTGTGATAATTTTTTTTTTTTTTAGTATGCCGCTCTTCAGCCGACAGAGTTTGTGACAAAGATCAAGAGAAACAAATAATAAAAAACAGGCGATAAAATCTGAGACTTAGAGAGTAACAAGGCGAAAAGAAATCGTGGAACTTAAAACAACAACAGAGGGATGATGATGCTAATAAAAATATATACGAAGCAGACAGGGAAAAAAGTAGACAATTAAAAAACACAGCGACAGTCTGGATTCTGTTCGCAAAGGACATAAAATTCACACCTAGCGACAGCATGGTTTCTGTTCGCAACACGAGAAAGACAAACAACACTGAATAGTCACTGGAACACTGCACTAAAAAGTTGGCAAATGTGACACCACAGTCGAGAGCAGGTGGGGGGAAACTGGACAGAAGATGGGAAAACAAAAAAGGGGGGAAAGGAGAGAAAAAGCAAAGGGGGGAACCGGGAAAGGAGCTGATGCGGGATGGGGACCCATAAGAGGGGTGGGGGGCAGACGCGTCAGGGAGTGGGGTAGGCAGAGGAGGGGAATACAAAAGGACTGGGGGGGAGAAGGGAGGTAGGGAGAGGTTTAGTGGGGAGAAAACAGGACGGAAGGGGGTGGGGGAAGAGGGAGCCCAGGGAAAGGACAGAGGAAAGGAGGGGGAGTGAGGATCAGAGTTGATAGGAAGGATAAATGGAGGGAGAGAGGGCATCATCCGGGAGGGGGAGTTGGAAGCCACCTTGGGAAAGGAGATGGAGGGTGTAGAGATGGAAGGGTAGGGGGGACACAACGGTGAAGACGTGGCAGGGGGTGGGGATGGGAGAGGAGAGGAGCAACCAGGGGGTGAGGGGGTTCAAGACGGCGGGAGGTGTAGAGGATGCGGATATGTTCAAGGAATAGGAGCAGATGGGGGAACGGAATGAGATCATAGAGGATCCGCGTGGGGGACGGGAGGCGGATACGGAAGGCGAGGCGGAGTGCATGACGCTCAAGGATCTGGAGGGACTGATAGAATTTGGGGGGGGCAGATATCCAGGCAGGACTGGCATAACAGAGGATGGGACAGATTAAGGATTTGTAGGTGTGGAGGATGGTAGAGGGGTGCAACCCCCATGTCCGGCCAGAGAGGAGTTTGAGGAGTCGGAGGCGGTTGTGGGCTTTGGATTGGATGGAGCGGAGATGAGGTATCCAGGTGAGGTGACGGTCAATGGTGAGGCCAAGGTAGGTGAGGGTGGGGGTGAGGCGGACAGGACGTGCGCAGACAGTAAGGGAGAAATCCAGGAGCCGGAAGGAGCGAGTGGTACGACCTACGATGATTGCCTGGGTCTTGGAAGGATTGATTTTCAGGAGCCACTGGTTACACCGTGCAGCAAAAAGGTCAAGGTGAGTCTGGAGAAGGCGTTGGGACCGTTGGAGAGTAGGAGCGAGGGCGAGGAATGCGGTGTCATCAACATATTGCAATAGGTGTACTGCAGGTGGGGGGGGCATATCTGCCATGTACAGGAGGTAGAGGAGAGGGGAGAGGACAGAGCCCTGGGGCACACCGGCAGAGGGGTAGAAGGTGTGGGAATTGGCATGATGGATGGTAACATAGGAGGGGCGGTGGGAGAGGAAGGAGGCCACCAGACGGATGTAGTTGATAGGAAGGGCGTAGGTTTGGAGTTTAAACAGGAGACCGGGATGCCAGACATGGTCGTAGGCCTTTTCGAGGTCAAGTGAGACAAAAATGGCGGAGCGACGGGAGCTAAGCTGGAGGGAGAGGAGATGAGTGAGGCGGAGGAGTTGGTCATCAGCAGAGAAGGAAGGTCGAAAGCCACATTGGGTGTTTGGGAGGAGGTGGTTTTGGTGGAGGTGGAGATGGATGCGCCGGGAAAGGATGGATTCCAAGAGCTTGCTGAACACCGATGTGAGACAGATAGGACGATAGGAAGAGGCATCAGATGGAGGCTTATTGGGTTTGGAGAACATCAGGATACGGGAGGTTTTCCACAGGTCGGGATAGAAGCCAGTGGCAAGGACGACATTGTAGAGGGTGGCAAGGAGGGAAAGGAAGGAGGGAGGGCAGTGTTTGAGGTGGCGGTAGGTAATGCAGTCGTGGCCGGGAGCAGTGTTGCGTTTAGTGCGGAGTGTGAGGCTGATGTCCTGTGTAGTGATGGGAGTGTTAAGTTCAGATGGTGGGGTGTGGCCCAAGTACTGGAAGCTAGGAGCAAGGGGAGGAACAGAGGTATTCGTACGGTCCATGACATCAGGGAAGAGGGAATAATCAAAGTGGGGATCATCTGGGATGGAAAAAACATCAGAGAGGTGGGAGGCAAAGTGGTTGGCCTTACTGAGGTTGTGAGGAAAGGGACGGTCATTAAGGAGGAGAGGGTACGGGGGGGGGGGGGGTGGGGCGGTTCCCAGTAAGGCGGTGGAAAGCAGACCAATACTTGGAAGAGTTGATGGGGAGCGTGGTGTTGAGTTGTGTACATGTCTGGCGCCAGGCTCGGCGTTTCTTCGCAACAAGCAGGTTGCGGATGTGTCGCTGTAATTGCCGGTGGCGAGTAAGTGTATCCCGGTCACGAGTGTGGAGAAAAGAGCGGTAGAGGCGGCGGGACTCTCGAAGGAGAAGGACGGCCTGTGGAGGCAGGGCAGGGCGGTGAGGGTGGATGGCTTTGGTGGGGATATGGGTGGCGACGGCGTCAGACAAGGTCTGGTGCAGGAAGGCAGCAGTGCGAGAGGTGTCATCAGGAGACTGGAGGGTAAGGTCATGGCCGTCAACCTGGGTGTGAATGGAATCCCGGTAGGCATCCCAGTTGGCACGGGAGTAATCGTGGACAAGTTTAGGAGGGACGGCAGGGCGAGGAGCGTGGCGGGGATGGCGACCGTTAGAGATAGTGAGGAGGACAGGAGCATGGTCACTGCCAATGAGGTCAAGGACATCCGCGGTGATGCGCCCAAGGAGGTTTGGAGAGGCAAGGACCACATCAGGAGTGGTGTTGGATTCGGGCCGGGTGTGCTGAGGCAGGGGAACCAGGTCTCCCTGGAGAGTGGTGAGAAACTGATGCCACCGCCGGAGGTCGGCAGGATCACGGCTGTGGATATTGAGGTCGGCGGCAATCACGCAGGTGGAGAAGGTGCGGTCAATGTGGGCCAGGAAATCGTACGGGATGGGGGTGCGAGGGCGGACATAAATGGTGGCACAGGTGATGGTAAGGGTGGGGAAGAAGAGGCTGAGGGTGAGATGCTTGGCAGGATTGTTAAGGAGAGGTTGGGGCTGGACAGGGAGGTGCTTGAGGTGGCCTATAGCAACTCCGCCAGGCGCGAGAGGGTACGGGTTATCGGTGCGGTGTAGAGTGTAAGGAGCCGTGGAGATGGAGATACGGGGTTGAAGGAAGGTTTCATTTAGGACGAAGGCATCCACGCGGTGCTGACGTAGGGTGTGGAGGAAGAGGAGTTTGTGGGTGGGCAGGGAGCGAATGTTGTGGTACAGGATATGGTACGGTTGTTGTACCATGGGAGTGGAGAGTTAGACAAGGGTGGTGAGGGGGGTGAAGGTGAAGTGGGCCTGGTTGTGGGAGTATGTGGCATAGGTGGTAAGATGGAAAATGGAACGGGCAGCGAGGGCAATTTGGGAAAGAGTGTGTGAGCGCTGGAAGGGGTGGATGTTTTGGAGCACAATGGTGGTGAAACGGATGATGTCCTCAGCAGTAGGGGGGGGGGGCGGAGCGAGTTGTTGGGGTGGATGGGGTCATCAACAGGATGGACAGGCACGGTGAGCTCAGGGGTTACTGGTGGAGGTTTCGCTTTATACTTTGAGGAGTAGGTAGGATGTGGGTCGTTGCAAGACTTCAGCTGATGGAAATTGGAATAATCTCTTCAGTGACACACTGTTGCTCACTAGAAAGTGGTGCATCAACATGGAGATCTGCCTTGACAGTTATTCACAATGCAAGACACTCCACCAATTGTTGATTATCTGCAAGCCTTCCTGCACTTTGCTGCAATCTTCCAGCTTCTCAGCCTCCATACAGACAAATAGCCTCAAATAACTACTAAAGCTCCAGTTATGCAGTATTTCAATCTTTTGCAATGTACAAGGAATTTCCATATTTTTTTAACCTTGTTTGACTTAAGCAGTATATTTTCCACCTTCATTTGCGTTGTAAGGAAATGAAAATAGATCTTTCTGGATGAAACAGCTGTGTCACATATGGCAGCTGAAGAAAATCAGGAAAGTAAAGCAGATAAATCGAAATAAATAACAGCCACGAAATCAAACTCACTATACTTCAGTCGCGACTAAAAGCTTTTTTATATATACATATAGTTTGGGAATAATTCTCAAACATAATGATGAACAGAAACTGTCATGACTTTCAATTAAGAAAAAAACTTCTCCTGTGAAAACACTTTGTGTGGTGTAAGCCAACTTTTGGTCAAAACATCTGTCAACTGAATATCAGTTTCAAGTTTATGCACTGAATAAATTTCCTCTCTGTTTATTTTCTTTGCTTATCACTAATTCAGTTTGAGGCAATATTCAGTTGCCTTCTACTCAGCCACAGATCCGATGTGAAAAGCCTTGAGGAAGATTGTGTCCATCTCGATGGAGACCACATAGTAAGAGATAAGCTCTGTCTGTTGGTAGAATCCTGATAGTATGTCCTTATTCCTGTGGTCAATGGTACATTAAACACTAATCTTCACACAATGGAAAATCCATTACATAATAGTGACAATGTTATGAAAAGGGTAGTTGCTACTCACCACATAGCAGACATACTGAATATATGTTGTCTAATTGTGATGAATGCCTGTTTGGCTGAAAGCTTTGTTTGACAGTCTTTTTGTTGTGCCCAACTGTGAACCAGCATCTGCACTATATGATGAGTAGCACCTATCCTTTTTTATAATATTGGCAAACAAACTTCCTTTTTTATTGCTGTGATATGACAAAGCAATCCAGGTACTGTCAGTGTGACTATTTTAAACCAGACAATTGCTTTTGTTGTTATAACCAGTGCTTGATTTGTGATGGTATACCATACTGATACCTCTGATAAAAAACCATTAAAATAATGTTTTAAAGACATTAACGAGAAACATTCAGTGGTAGGTCACAGTTACTGGTACCACTACTTTTTCACAAATCAAGCACTGGTCATAACAGCTGCTACTTCTGCTTGTTCTATTTCTTCAAGATCATGTCATATCCAAAATGACAAACCAAGCAAAATATGTAGAAGAACTTAGTGTTCATTTTCAGAGCCCATTATGCACTCTCACAGACTGATCAATCTGAAGTTACAAGCAGAGGAGGGGTGACGTGTGGGAAGAATCAAAGGAAAAGAAATAGAAGCTGTGTATCATTGGCTGAGTGTGTTACAACTGGGATTTTATACCTTATTCTAAACATATACACACTGAATCTTTGCTGAGGTTTCTCGGACAGAATATTCAGTATTTCTTCATCCCACTCACATTGCTGGAAGTTATGCAGTCAAAAGACTGGTTCGGTAATATCTGACTGCAAACCCAGAACTTCATGGAATATTTCCGCACAACAAGAGAGAAATGTAGGTTCAAGTCGCAGTCCGGCAGGAATTTTCATGTCACTAATACGTATTACATGTGTACCTAATGCTGCTGATGTCTAACAGTTCACAGCAATCGAATAAATGTTGAGCAACTGAATATATTATAACAAAACATTCAACATTCCATGCAGACCCAGTCACAAAATATTTTAATTTCATATTTTTTACAGCTTTACTTTTGAAGAAATGTAAGCAACTCAGTCAAAAAATATTATCCTTGGACCTATAATCATTAGTGGATGGACCAATAAACTATTCTCAAAAGTGTGTGCACTCCCCCACTTCCAAGACATACACACACAGGATGTAACATTATGCAATGATTCTGTAATTACTTTCCCTGGGTGGGGATGGGAGAAGGGATTGTGAACACACACTCATATAAAATGAGACAAAACAACTTATGTAAAAGACATAACTCCTTTTGCAATAAACAAATTTATTTTACTGCAGTTGTTTTTAACATGTCATACTAAAACATCACATTCATTGCAACAGTAACTCCAACACAAGAGATACAAGTGTCATCCATTTCAATAAACATTACATGATAGTGGGTTTTCACAGGGGAATGTAAACTGTTTCATTTTCTTAAAGTGTATCTGTGATACTACTATTGACAGTGCCCTAACATTAATATATTAAGAGACACATTAATTTGGCACAGATGGTAAAATTTAAAATAGTGATCTTTGGTATACGCCATGGCCTATCCTTAGTAACCATCCCAAAAAAATATAGGGTGGTGGCAGAAAAGGTTTGGTTGTACAATCCTGTAGTTCTGCTTTGTTACTGGATTTGTGATGTGTTTCTGAAAATAAATCAAAGGTATACTGAATGATTTATCAAATACTTTGTGATAGAACCTGGCAGTATAGAAAAGATCAATAGTAAGTAGAATATCGTCACAACAGGTCAAACTAGAATAGTATTAAACAAGTACTGATTAGTAACATTAATTCTGTATGTACAGTACACCACTCTGTCGCAATGATGTACAAATCAACAACCAATGAAGTACTTATGAGTAAAATCTTCTACATCTGAACAAATATTAAGTTGTCAAATGCTGAAGCACTTATCCAGCTAATCTGATCACATATTGCATCAAATTGTAAGTGAGAAGCTGGAGATAGACGCTAGTGTTTAACAACTGTCATTTTGTGGGTGCATCTTCAAGACATTAAGCATTCTCACAGCACTTCACAATATATACATTACTAATGTGGCATGACAAACAAACAATCACAATTTCAAAAGAATAGTGATTTCTTCCACTCACTGGCAATAATGACATCACTGCAAAACAACTATTCACCCAACTATTCACACACAAAATACTCAAAATTTAATAAAAAATTACAAAAATGAAAACCATTTCTGTTGTAAATTTCACAGGGCCTATATATCTCAAATGAAGACCTCAAAACCAGTAACCCATACAGAACTCGAAAACTCAACACAGTTTTCACTTGAGCTACACAACTCCAAATTTCACTTCACCCACATAGTTCAAACAAAGCCCTAGATACAACAATTACACTTACTCTATCTAAACCAAAGTTCTCAGTACAAAAGACCAAACGATGCTCATATGAATAATATCAGAAATGTATCCTAAACAATGATGGTACAGCAGTACCCATGATACCTACCAATAACAATCCAACAATTATCGAACACTAACAAGGCTTCTACCAGTTTTTCCATTCGTCTGCAAAGAATTCGCATTAGTATTTCGCAGCCGTGACATTTTAAACTGATAGTTCAGTAATTTTCGCATCTGTCAATGCCTGCTTTCTTTGGGATTGGCATTATTATATTCGTATTATAATCGTAGAGGCAGACCAAGAGATGAATACACTAAGCAGATTCAGAAGGATGTAGGTTGCAGTAGGTACTGGGAGATGAAGAAGCTTGCACAGGATAGGGTAGCATGGAGAGCTGCATCAAACCAGTCTCAGGACTGAAGACCACAACAACAACAACAACAAGAAAATCCCGAAAATTCATGAAGACTTTCCACCACCACCAATTTCAATATACACAAACAGCTACACCCATTGCAACAACCTTTGAGTTACTCATAAATATTTATATCTTCTTCACAACAGAAGAAAAAAGAAAAAATATTAAATCTCCGACCACAACAAACACACGACACTAATATTTCCAAACATTAAAATGAAACCATCAGCTAAAATATGCAATTTCAAAGTAACTCACCAGAAAGCCAGCACAAATTCTTTCAGTACCAACATGAAACATTCAATTCATGTCACAGTAATCACTAACAAACATGCAGCTCAACAGAGAGCCTCCAAATACTACAACACACAATCTACATACACAAAGACTCAAAAACATCAAGGCTCACTGCGACATCACATGTCAAAGCAGATGGGTGCAGCGTCAGCACCTGACCTTGTGTGAATTAACTCATGTTAGCATCAGGTACAAAATAGTGATGAGGCAATGATTGCCAATTGGCAAAATAAAAAAAAAAAAACAGGGCTAAATTATCAAGAATGAAACATAATTAGTGTTGGAACATTTGGTCAGAGTTTGCATGTTTTTGGTTCAACCCAAGAAGGCCAGTACTGGCACACAAACAGAATACTTTTATTCAATCTGTCCTACAGCATTTTCTTTCTAAGCAGCACAGCTAGATCTAAAAATTGTCCATTTAACATCTGTGAGAGAGAGAATGTTTGTTTTTGTTAGTCTAGCTCATCAAAGAATAAATCTTAAAGCTAGCAAGTTTTCTTTCTTTTGTTTGTGCCTATCAACAACTCAATAGTTCCGTTTCTCAGTGAGCAGCCTCCTGTAATCCTAATGTGTTTATTTTCGTTAAAACATGAATATGAGCTTGTTTGAGCAGAATTTCACTAGAAATATATTTTGCCATAATAGATGTCCTCGAAAGATGAACTATATTTCATAAAAACAGAAGAATAAAGTTCAAAAAATTGAATTAAGGGGTGGCGGAGGTAGACGCTCACCAACTAGGGGAGGGAACTTTTGTGTTTCTCACTACTATATCCAGTATGACTATTTTCCGAAAGTTTCAAAAGCTTATAAATAACACAAGCTATACATTGTCACACGCGAGTGCAATGAACTCTGACACATACATATGTTTACAGTAAGATTGAAGCTAACAGCTAGAGCAGCACAAACTATTGGCAAAATATAAAATATACCGGAACACACTATTACTTTGAGGTCTTGTTCAAACTGAATGGTCTTTATAACATTACTATTAACATTCACTGCAGGATCATAAATTGGACATAGGTTAAGTCTCTCTCAGTTAAATACTTAACTATTTAAAATGAAAATTAGTTGAAATTCACTAACAGGTTACTTCTCACTGTCTTTCGAATAAATAAATTATGGTTTTCATAAATAGTGATCTTTCCATTACTTGTTACCTAGCATTAGCACAGTAGACGGACTGTGTATCCTGTTATACTATTAATATGCACTTCCAATACACAAGAGAGACAAACACTTAGCAATCATGAACATATAGTTTTCTACTAATGCAGTTTTCCACTTTTACTACAGCGGAACACGATATTGACATATTTGCAAGAAACTTACTCACCTTTTAAAATGTACTATAGATAGCACTATGATCATTAACTAAGCAACAATTTATTAGCCTCAATTTTAAGAGCTTTAATTTATAAAAGAAACTGCAAATTGTCTTTATTACCATAGTCTTCTACTTGCAAGTAAATGATTAAATAGGAATCTTTGAAACTCCACAAAACTTTAAATTAGACTGTTTCCATCCCTGGGAGGCTTTCACAAGACTACATTTAATACCTCCCACAATTTCATTAAATCCACAGTAAATCTGAATACTCCCTTCTCACCAAAGATCAAACAACATTATTTAATGTTCTGAGGGCTTCCATTTTTTCCACAAACTAGGAGACACGGTAATCATAGTTTAAATGGAGAGGAACCTGAAAGGTGTTGTGATAGGGAAAAATCAAGGTAGGTAGGTGGATGTGCAGGCAGAATTGCTGGACTCTGTCCCTTCTTGGTGGCAATGATGGATACCAATGCCAGAATCATTCCACCTATTTATCCATCCATCCGAGGCATTGGAAAGTGACAGAAAAAGCCTCTCTCGGAACCAACACCATATGCAACTTTAACATGGCAGTGCGCAGTTTGGTAGCTCGTCCCCGACTGACTCTTGGTTCCACCTTTTCTACCTAGGCCAACCACAATTTGCACGCGCTACACAGTTCCGTTCCTGAGGGGAACTACGACACGTTTTACATACAGAATAACGAAGAACCCCTGCAGTTTACGTAACAGCAACCAAACGCATTAAATAGAACAGAACATTAGCACACATTGACATTTCTACAAAAAATTATTCATACAGAAATTACAATTACATATAGTAAGTTTTGTTTCCTCCAAATGGGACAAAGAATTTAAGTGATAGATATACTAGACTGCATACAATAAAATCATGACATCAAAGTTTTAACAAAGAGAGGAGTATACAATTTTGTGTTATCAATTCAATCAAACAATATTTACAGAAGCTCAACGATGTAACATTAAATAAAACAAAAGCAAAATAAATCCATACAGCATAAGACTTATGGTGTTACAGGATTCAGTTCAATGAATGAGGCCTACTCAAAAGCAGAACTCATAAGCTACAGTTAGTGAGTCTGCAAAAGATCTCAACGACATCTCATCCCAGTATGACTAATAATATAACTGACTGAAGTGGTTAATAAGATAAATCACTCCATTAACAATTAATGCAACTGCTGATAGTGTACTAAGCACACTGCTCAGCCGATTACTGCATACTAAGATGGTCACCCCTTCATAAGAAAAAGGTAGTCACACCTGGGGCAGTGTGGCTGCCAAGCTATTTTGAGCTAGATGTAACATATTGATCTGTAGAGCAGCATGATGTCTATGTTTATGCCATATTTAGTGCACTTTTTGTTATAAAAATGAACTGTAAGGTAAATTCAGAAAGCACATACGGGTTAGGAAACAAGTATCTTGTGAGTGCACGACATACACTGTACGTATTCTAAATAAAAAAGAATGTCATACTGTCATTTAACCACTTACATTGTATGTAATCTAGTTTGGTTCATGATAAATAGTTGAGGAGGTCTAACTGGTACATGACTTCAGTATATCACTGTTTGTTTATCTTCCATGCAATGACTAAAAATTTAAATATTACATTCTTTGGTCATGTTTTCATATTTATTGTTACTGCTACAAATTCATAGAGAAATCCATGAAAAACGAAACAGTTACAGTCCTTTCATTGGACAGTGTTACAAATGTTCAATTATATTAGTAGGACATTGCAAAAAATAAATACACAGAATTTGGATGAAAACAAAGAAGTCATTGTATGAGAGTCTGCCAGAACAAGAAGAAAACGGTGACCTTTTTATGGGTGGTTCTGAGCAAATTACTTTGCTGGGAGCATCTGGATTCAATGCAATCGAGGAGCTAGCTGCTCCTGTTTGTATGCAATGTCCTTATAACAGATGACTGTGTATACAGTGGAGACAATGATGTGCTGCTGTCTGAGAATCCAGCTTTACCCCTTTGTGGCGATAACTCACAATTACTCTTATATATAAATGTCAAGTGATTAAAAAATAAAACTGGTATTCTTAGTATTCCGTTAGGTGTAAACAAGAAGACTACATTATGTGTTAATAAACACTGGCTCAGTGAAGATAAGCTACAACTGTACATATCACGGGGGACGGTCCTGGCATACTGTGGCACCCACCACTTGCTCTAATTACACCCCAACTACTACCAATAAATTTTTCTCTCCTTTCTGTCTCTGGGTGTCTTTTGGTTCTGATTTTCAGTAATATTTGTATGCGATGTAGGCATAAATCAGCCCATTTGTTATTTAGTTCACGTTTCATTGTTACAGTTGTAGTCTCAGCATCTGACAGCAAAATATACAATTAGTTTCGTTTAAAACTGTGTTAATTAAAGTTTATGTCTGATTAACAATTTTACTAAAGTAAATAGCAGTGAAAATATTTTGAGCTAATTGAGCTAATAAATAGATTTGGTAGCATTCGTACTTTTCATTAACATAGTTAAAATTTTGTGGAAAACATTAACCTACAAGATAATCATCATTAAAGTTCAGAAGTAAACACATTTTACTTTGCAAATTTTGACTCTGTGCTTATTAGATTTCATCTCCGAGTGCTGTACTTCTGTTACTCCAATTTTTATGCATACGGTGGCTTACTTCATTAACTGATTAGTTATGAAAATTGTGTAATCTTCCACGATGTTCAGTATTGCGCGCGTACCCGTAAATGGATTAGTGCCAACGCAGATGCATAAAATGATTCCACATACTTTTCCAAAGTCCTAGATCACTACACTTTTTACAGGCCAAATTATTGTTAATAATTATAGTCTATACTGAGTAGTATATTTTTTTTCACATGACGTTAAGAAATTGGTCATCATCCAACAATTGGACCTTGAAGACAATATATGAAAAGTGAAACAAAAATTATGGCGGTGTGTACATTTTTGAGCAAACACCATCCTGAACTTATGACTTCGGAATGGTGTGCTACTGAAGAGGCATCATAGAAGAGACTACATAATTGTCCCATGGGCTTATCCTGTAATAGATGCAAAACCTGACCCACATCACAACACACTCCAGTCCTGTCCCTGACATCTCCCATCCCATGGAAGGCAGGGGCAAATGTGAAAGCAGTCATGTGATCTACCCAGTTATCTACAGCCACTTTCTGTCACACTACTCGGTCATGTCCACTGCCAAGTTGTGTCTCCAAATGAATGGCCAATGCCAAACTGGCCGAGAGACAGCTGGATCACCCATTTGCCGAGCATGCCACCCAACACGATATGCTCGAATTCAGTGACTTCTTCACTGACTGGATTCTTTCCATCACCCTCATCTTAACCTTCCCTGCTCCCACTGAGATTCTCCGGCCCTACACAACCTTCTACCCCACCGGCACACTGGCAATATGTTTTTCCCTTCTCTACTTTACTCCACTTCCCCCACAGCCCCAGCATAGCCTGCAGGTGCTGCAACTAGCAGCTCACTATCCTGTCTCTACTATGTCCCAGCATCCTCCACTCTCTCTCTCTCTCTCTCTCTCTCTCTCTCTCTCTCTCTCTCTCTCGCCTGCTCAGTTTCCTTTTTACATTTTCTAGGTTTGTCAATGACTCTAAAATATTTTGTGCTCATTTCACAAGTGGGATTTCAAAATGTTTACACAAACAATTTTTGTAAGTTCTACCTAAGTACATAAAATGCACATAATTTTATTTTCATTGTAAGTGTCAATCACTCATAGTGATATCTGAAACTGAGATCATGATTTAATGTATAGTTTACTGCAATAGGTGTACAACTGGTGCCACTTGCAGAATAGTAAGATTCAGTTTTTGGATTCTGCTATCTCTCAATTGTACAATCACAGTTCTTTTATTTTGGACTATGCAGTACAGTACTGAGAAGTTCACAATACATGTTGCTTATTCACTACCTCTATAAATTTCAGTTACTGCTCTTAAAATAACTTTGCAGACTGTTCTACCACTTGTGTTTATTCATAAATTTTTGTTTCTCTGAAGTAATGGTATTGTGATCAGATATCTTATTACACATATTTGATTAATCTTAATGGTACATGGAAAATAAAAAGTAACTGTGAAAGTAAATACCTTTTTTATGTTTTCTTGTATCGTGTCCTGACATGAGGTCCTTCCTACACAAGATTATACCTACTTAACCCAGAGTCCTTTTTTGTAACTCTTTGTCTTAGGTACATATCACAAAATATTTATGCTGGATAGCACCTTTGTGGATGTAGATCTGGTGCAACCGTTACTGCTCTCATTTACAACAGCAGTGTTCTGTTAGTGGGTGTACTAATCCAAAGAAATTCTATTATTAGAACATGTTACCATTTTGACAAAAGGAAGGAATTATGATTGATCCAAGTGCTATAATGCCTGTCCCTGAATTTATTAAAATTTTGGTGATTAACACAAATTGAATTCAATATTATTCATCTGTGAAACATAATTTTAATCCAGAAAGTTATGCAAATGCAGTGAAAGGTTTCATGTACTTTTTTATCTATTCTATTTAGCCTTCAACAGTATAACACTATTTAACCAGGGTTTCCTGTACTTGGAATGTGTTTATTGTTTACGGATTCATCACCTCAACAAACTCATTGCATTAGTATGTAGACTACCCCATAATTTAATTGTAAGATATGCATATTAACGCTTTGTATAGGTATCCATGCCCCCATTTGAAATTTTAGTTTTCCTAAATTTGCCTGATGAACTTATAATTGACTTAACAGCAACTCTTACAGGCATATCTTGTATATGAAGAATAGAAATATTTACAAAATGGACTCATTCCTCATATGATTTGTTTACTTCACTAAATGGAAAGAAACACTTCAAGTGTCAATGAGCACTCTGTATAGTATAGCATTTAGTATTGCAGTTCTGGGCAACCTGTTTTTCCAGTTGGAAAGCAAGTTGCTACGGGCCTTTCTGGATACAGAAAATGTTTGACTGCTGCCCTGGCCAGCACATTCTCCAGATGTCTGACCAATTGAAAACGTCTGGTCAATGGTGGCCGAGCAACTGGCTTGTCACAATACGCCAGTCACTACTCTTGATGAACTGTGGTATTGTGTTGATGCTGCATGGGCAACTGTAGCTGTACACGGCATCCAAGCTGTGTTTGACTCAATGCCCAGGCATTATTACGGCCAGAGGTGGTTGTTCTGGGTACTGATTTCTCAGAATGTATGCACACAAATTGCTTCAAAATGTAATCACATGTCAGTTCTAGTATAATATATTTGTTCAATGAATACTCGTTCATCATCTGCATTTCTTCTTGGTGTACTAATTTTAATGGCTAGTAGTGTATTTGCCTCCCAGAACGTGAATGTATATTGAATCCCTCTAAATAGGTATCAATATAAAGCCATGTGAGGAGCTACAATGTTAAAAAATCCGTGTGCTGCCAGTCCGTAATTTGCCAAAGAATAGCATTCCGTAAATTTCACCTCAGCTCTGCGCATGCGCGTGGAACCACCGGCGACTGCTTAAACGAACCTAAAACTGTACTCCGCCAATGCAACTCGTTTTCGGCCAAGCACGAACCGTAGACGGCGATATCAGACAGGGCTTAAAGGATCGCCGTGTTATCTGAGGCAGCGTCTTCAGCTGCCATCTGTTGGCAACGCCGAACAACTCTACAGTATTGAAGCGCTGCATATTTCACTTCGCATTGACAAGTTCAACACGAAAACGTTCGAATTAACATTCATTTTTGCAGGTATATCAGTTGCTTATTCGTAGTTTGCTAACAAAATAGCAATAAGCGCCCACGTATTTTTATTATCTGTGAACAATATACTTCATACCCACAAAGTTTCTTGGTAAGGTGTGCTATAGATATGGTAACTAGCGTGGTATATTTATTCTCGTCGCCAAATATTGTTGTGTCTAGTATTTTTGGACGGCTCTGATGATCATTTCGGAGCCTGTCAGTTCGAATTAAACGTTAGCGTCACGGAGGTCCTTGTGCATGAACGTCCTCGGTCGATCTCAGTGCTTGATTACACACTTTTTTTAGTTTAGTTTTTTGTGTTGAATTTCAAGCATACTTTCCAAATTAATGTTTTAGGGTCTTACTTCGACTGTACTCCAGGTTTATGTGGACTAGATGTAAACAGCGCAGTGACGTCAACGAAAGCAGGGTGCTTCACGTAAAAATTCTTCCCACGTTTCGTCTTACCCAGTGGAACTCTCGAATTATGACGAAAAGTGATGCTTAGATGCCAGGAATATCTGCTTTGGTACCATCTGGGACGGCGTCAGACTGTCCGTTGCACTCAGCATTTCTTTCTTTTTTTTTTTTTTTTTCCAGGTTAGCGCGAATGCCATCCCGACTTTCCAATATTATGCGCCAGAAGGTCGTGCTTTTTTATGTAATTTATTTATTTATTAACGTTACAACATAACATCTTTACAACAACGCATGAAAAGAGATGTAATTGTGGGTGCAGGTCAATATTATACAGAATCGAAATCCTTTAAAGAAAACAGAATTAAAAACAAAGACAATTGTAAAGTGTGACAAATTATTCACAGAGTACTTTTGGCAACTATCCTAAAGATACGTGTATGAGTTGTGAAATTTAAACCAATTGAAATAAGTGTATCATATAGTAAAGTAAAGAGAAAATGGACAACTCTAATGAAAAATGGATACTTTGGAAATCCAAGCAAGCAGAAGACGGCAGGAGGTGTATGGCGGAGATTCGAACCCATCCGGCTGCACGTAGTGTACAAGAGTGACGCGAGAGAGCAGCAGCTGGGCGCAGTGGAGAGTAGCCGGACTCGAGTAGTACGGACTGCCACCGACAGATGGTAAGCGTGAGCTGCAGATCATGAATCTCTGTATAGGGAAAGTATGGCCGCCTGCTGCTTCATTGACTGCTGCAGAGTATTTAGCCGTGGTCCGTGTTTATTAAAGAAGTACACTTAGCTCTCTAATGCAGTGCTAAAAGTGATCAGTGGCTTCAAACGGAACATGTCGGATTTTTTTCTGCAAAAAATCTCAACAAATTAAAGCTAATTGAGTAGAAAAGCATTTGTTGTTGGGACCATAACAGTTTTTTACGTGCTATTCTTTATTAATAGCGAAAGCAGATTTCGCAGTTCGTGGTACGGTATCGAGTTTCAACACCTGTTTTCGTAATTAGCGTTAAATTGGTCCTACCCAATAGTCAGGACAAAAGGGAACCAATATTAGGTCGCAAGTGCAGGGTAAAATCAATTGCTAATTTAAAGTTCTATATCAACTTACTTCTTGTTGCTGCTACTCCGTAGTACGAAAATTTGCCAAATGTCTCTTTTGTTATACGAAGTAAAGCATTGCATTCATATATAGTAAATAGAATCGATAAATGTGCCTTTATGATTACGCATGCTTTACATTTTTGCCAGGCCTACCTCACAAAATATTTTCTGCATATACTTCTTCATGGCATTAGGAGAATGATTACGAAAGTACCAGAGAATACAATATTTTTGAAATTTGTTCAAATAAAACTAGTCGTATCATCAAAAGTAGGCTGTAGGAAACAGTAACAAGTCTACTCTTTATTAGTATACTACAGATCTTCGGCAACGCTGCACCAGAAATAATAGTCTCCCAGTAACGTTAATGTTCACTGAATGTAAGGTTGTACTTGCATCGTGCATAAATGGTTTTTTTTTTTTACTTTTTTATTGTGTTGAAGAAAGTACAATTTATTTTTGTGAGCATCCTAAATATACGTTTAAACCATACTCTGCAGTCAGTCAGGTCAAATTTTTTACAAGTCATTATAACTTTGTACGGTCCCACTCACTATTTTCTGTTTTATCTGCTAGCAGAGGCAGTTTTGTCTCTAAGACTTCTATTTTGTAATTAAATTACTATTAAACCATCCTATTACCTCTTCTGACTTTTCTTTGCTGTTCAAATGGATTGGAAAGCAAGTAACAGAAATGTAAAAGAAGACAAAAGGGCAGTAATGAATAAAATTAACTGAATGGTTAAGTCGAGTCCCTGCAATCTTTCCCATTGGGACCAAGATAAACCCAAAACCAAGAAAATGTATAAAAACTCTAGCTCCAGTCTTCAGACATTGAAATTAAAATAATTAGCCTGGAGATGCTCCTGATGGTAGCATGAAATTAGCCGAATTAGGTGTGAACAGCAGTCTCACAGGGAACTTATAATCATCATTTCTGTCACTACCAATAAGGGAACATGGTTCTAGGCTTGCTGATAGATTTGTTCGTTATATTTACATTTATCTTTGAATATAGATTCCAAATAAATGATTTGTCGTTAGACTGTATGAAGGTAAATCATTCGCTAGAAATGTCACTGCAGCAGATATTTTATGCAAGTATATCTCATTTAAAATGAGTTGCAATTGCAGGACCAAGAAAGGAAAAAAGAAATAGGTTTTGGCTTGAAATCTAGGATGGAGTTTGTACAGTGTATTAGTAGAAAATCTGAATCTCGCCCAATACCTGTTAACAGAAAGGGGCATGGTCCATAATAGCACTGAACATCTACACTCTATATCAGAAAATGTTTGATGGAATGTATCTACTATTTGGTATTACTGAAAGTGTTGGTCTACTTTGACGACAATGTGTGCACTATTATTTGTAATATGTGTCATTAAAAAAATTCCTGAAAGAATCTGTTATTTTACATTTATACCCCCTTAGCTTAATAGCTGTTAATAACAGGTCTATATAAATATCTTTAAATTTCAAAGTAAACCTGCATTACTGGACGAGAACAATTTATTTAGGCATCTTGTTAACCATTGATTTACTTTGGCAATGACTTAAAATTACCCAGAGTATTTTATGTTAGTAAAATAATGTGTTGTCCGCAACTGACCTAAACTTAGCCAGAATGGCAGTGTAACTTTATCAGAATAAATATTAAAATATTATAGCAAAAGGTCAGTTTGTTTATATTTTCACTATGAAAAGCACTCAGCAACTTCAACTACAACATGTGTTGCAACAAGTAACATATCTTGTGGGAGTATATTCAAAAAATGGTCTAAAGTGCTGCAAAGTTACCCCAGATGACTGCATTTCCATTCACGTATTCATGGATTTGTACATAAATTGCTAGATTATGAAGATAAATAAAAATAGCAGCATATATCTGACAGAACACAGTGGACATTCAGTTCCTCAGATTCCCTAATAATGCTTACAATGACGTATTTTGGAATGAGAACTGGAAAAAAATGGCCCTGTGTAATGGTACCTTTTGTTTGTTTCCATCCTGAGGTATTACCACCCAGCATAACAACTAATGCATGAGAAGCTTGCAAGGGCAAGATTTGATGGAGGTATGGTATCATTAACAATGGTGCAGCCAATGCTTCAATCACATTCCAATGATGGAGTGATACTAACCTCATTCATCATGAGAACAGCATCTTTTTCCTCTGGTAACGCGAGCTAAAGCTCGACTTTCAGATACCTAACGAGCTCCATCAGCACACTAGGTCTAAATTGAATGATCTGTAGCGAACATATCGCGGTTCTGTCTGAAGGAAATGGTAATTTATTTGCCAGCAGGACTTTGTACCCCATACCACGACAAGCTAGTCTAATGTTTAGCCCTTTCGCAGTGTTTCGACTGACCATTTTCTACCTTTAAGTGTCCCCTTTGATCGTACTGCAAACTGATCTGCAGCGATAAACCGTGCACACTGGCAAGGAGGTTGTCTTTTTTTAAACACACTCTTCTCTCCTTTGTCTGAGAGAGGTTGAGTTTTCTCTTTAAAGCTTCAATTGCAGCCTGAAGCTGCTGTTCTTCAGGGTGGTGACTTCATCTTCTATTGGGTCCAAGTTCTTTGCAGGACTGATGTCATTGGTGATATTCGAAGGCTCTCCAACCTCTGGAACACAAATTTGTAATATTACAATCTTCAAAAATATAAAAGCATTTAATACTATAACATGGTTATAAGTTGCCAGTAATTGTTTCTCAGTAGCTTGTGTATGTGATTTAAAGATTCATTAGATGCTAAAATCTTAGTTTCAAGGGACAGAAGCAAATCCATGACAATCTGAGTGGTAATATTCCAGGTATGCTCTTACCACTACAGAAGGGAAAAGTAATGCCATATACTAAACTCAAATTGTAGGTGACCAATTATATTTAATTCCCAACAGACACTACGGTAGTGTTTCCAAAAATCTGTAAGCTCTTTGCTAGGTACCACAGAAATCTGACTGCAATAGAATGTAACTCAGCTTCACCGTGCAACACTTCAATAGCAATGGAGCGCGTGAGGCTCATATACTTGAATTACAAGAGCTGTCGGACCAGTGGTACTTACCGATGTGGGTTGTAGTGCGATTTATGTTTAAGTGCAAATAAATATTACTTACAATAAATGATTATTAATCATGACCAAACCTAACCACAGCATAGGACGTATTAGCACCTGTTGTACCACATATTGCCAACAAATCCAAAGCCCTGTATGCAGAGTTTTAAAAACATAAATGGTACGGAAAAGCCACAGGGTTTGAAGTAAACTTCAAACAGCTGTTACCAAAGTATCTATTTTTTCAGATAGGTATAATGTTTAACTGCAAATCTATTTTCTCAGATAGGTATAATGTTTAACTTCAAATTAGAATACGGTATACACAGTGTCCAATGGCAAGCTGTAGAAACGATGTAGCTGGAAGGTATGAGAAAGGACATTGGTTTTTATTTCATCAGATACCAATACAAGTGAACTGTTTATGTAAGAGATTGAGCCGTTTCTGGCTCGTGTTAAGCTTTGCATTAAACCTCGGTCGCTATTCTGTGATTAGTCTCCCGTCATTATTGAGATTGTGGTGGTATGCTCTCTCTCCGCAAAGTGGCAGCAGCAGCCTGTACCGATATTCGTACCCTCGTAATATCTTTGGCCCCGCGCTTACAGTTTCCGACTGGGCCACGTGCGGTAGTCGGTCGGTTGGCGTGGAGCATCGAGGAAGTCTCCGTGGCGCATGGTTCGACCAGGGCCGCTGGCAGCGTCCACAGTGTGAGGGGCTGCTCCAATTGCTATGAGGTCCGTGGCTCACCGATCCCGGACACGAAAGTTGACTCTTTACTTAATTCACCAGCCAGCCCCAAATGTTAACATTGTGATGCTCAAATTTCGTTGTGAGTTGTTGCGACATTCCGACGAGCAACATCGTGTGTTTTCAAGCTGGCGACATTCTAGCCATCCTACTGTGGAGTTTAACTTAACTCGATTATTTTGAATCGAAGTGCACCAGCAGAATCTTCTGCATTGTGGCCGTTAACGTTCCGGTTACCTGCCCTGGTCGTTGACGAAAATTCCGGCAGTATATTTTGCTCGTCGTGTCGTGGCTGTCCAGCACGGCGTGTAGTTTGACAGCTGAATGTTTAATTCGTTGTGGGTGCCGATACTTTTTGCGTTGTTCCATTGAACCCTCTGTTGTGTGCTGGTTGGGTGGAGTGTAGGTTATCCTAACACTTAGTCCATTGACTGTCTGTCGGTTGGGTTGCCGTCAGTTTGAGAATTGTTGGGCCGACTGCCTGCCTCACCTAAGCGAGTGTTAGTGTTTGAATTCCATGCCAGCCCTTGGAAACTTGTGAGTGCAGTTTGATGTTCTGTGTTTTCTTATTTGTCCTTGTTGTTTGTTTCTGTATGGCTTCTGGCCCATTTTAAGTTAAAGTTGTTTGCCCTTAAGGCGTGACATTGTTTGGGCCTTCAGCCTGATGTTAAGAAATGCTGTAAGAGAAGGCCTTCTGCCTTTTAAATTCAAATTCCAGTTTTGGGTTTTAAGTTATTGGCATTTAGCCGGTTTTAAATTAAAGTTGTTTTGCCCTTAAGGGTATACGGAACGCCCTATGCTTACAATGTTAAATTGAGCTAAAAGTTAGGAACATTTTCTCATTTGTTATTTGGACGAAACTTGATTTTTTCACAGAACGCGGAGATATGTTCTGCTTTTATGCTGAATTATTAATTTTGAAAAAATAATGTATAGTTTTTCAATTATTTTATTTTTTGTAAATGTTAAAAAAGTTATACATTTTAACAAGTATTTTAAAATGTACACCTATTAATACAAAATAATTCCACATATTTTTTAATTCAGATATATTAGAAGGTCTTAAGGAACAACTACAGAAAATTTCATCTTTCTACTATAAATAGGCCCTGAGAAAATGTACCTTGTACACAAAAAAACTAAAGTTACAGGAAATTAGCTTCAAAGTTTTTACTTCAGTACAAGCCTGCTCCATAGCTTGTATCATCAGAATCGTCCAACAGCTTCCTCTTGATGGCTCTGCTATGCTGTCTAGCCATCTTTGAATATACTTTTATGGCATTATCTGAAGACTTGAGCCGTTCCTTGTCCAAACAAAGCATAGCTGCGGCAGTTCATAGTCCTACACAGAGCCCCAACTTCTGCAAACTTTGCACTTTGTTATATTGCCCTGATTGAATGATGAAACAGCATCATAAACACCAAAGTGAAGTGTGTTTATACCCACAAACACAGTTTTAGGTAGTCTATTCCATATCACATGGTTCACACACTCATTTGGATTTTGAGTCCGGCCATGAAGACATTTCTTTAGTAGACTAATATCTGCGAGGTCTCGGAATATTGGTTTTATTTCATCCATTATGGCAGGTGGCAGGTGATGAGGGTGATTGTATTGTTTCTTAGTTACCTTGCCTCTGTTGTACTTGCACCAACTATCGTCTCCTTTTGGACGTAGCCCATGTTGGGGATTCTCATTGTTTGAAGCTGTATGAAAAAACAGAGCCCATACCGCTCTTCTCATTAATTCTGCATCTGCTGTATTCTGTCTTATTGATAGACCATAGCACTTCTGAATATGATCAATTATAGCATCTGTCAGTCTATTTTTCCCATCAAAAGTTTTTCCATCGCTCAATTTCTTGCCTTTCGTGCTAGCCTTGAGCCATCGAAGTCTTGATCCCATCCTTTTCTGAACTTGGCCAACACACTCCAGTCTGGAAATTTTCACGTCGTTACCATAGGGTCTCAGTTCCTCAATTTCTTTGAAAGCCTTTGAGTCACCATCTCCAAGATAATTTATGTATCTAACGTTGTACCATTTTACTGAGCATCGATAAATACTTCTTACACCAGCAACTTCCATACCACCACTTGACCCGTTGTACTTTGCCATGCACTCCTCTTCATGTTTAGTTTTCATTTTCTCCTTGCATCTGCAATGCTTGGAAAGTATTGCCACATCAACTACCTTACCAGTGTCCACACTTGTAGCTGTTACTACACCATTCAGAGATGTGTGGCCTCTCTTCTGCCAGCATCCATCAAAAGCTATGGACAAGTCTCTGCTATTATTATTTTCAACAACTGCTTCTTCAACAGCATCTTTCATGTTTTCCTGTGCCACATCTTCTACAGCAGAGGCTATTGCAATTGTGTGTTTGTTAAATTTTGAAGGTGGAGGAGGGAGGTTCATCACACCACACAACATGGCACCTGCAGCCCTGCCCTTTCCTATACACCGTAATCCATAAACCAGTCCGATGTTTGTATCGTATAGTTTACCTGTATCTGCAGTAACATGTGAGGAATTGAAGAAAGTAACACTGTGTTTGCAATAACTGCACATCAACTCTAATTCACAAGCAAGTCCTACATGTAAGTTTGTTTTCAATGAAACACCACATTTTCCACATTGTTTGCAGCACACATTGTTCTCCAAAACGTCTGATAATAAAGAGACGTTAATTATCTCATATTTTGTAGTCCCAGCATTTAGTTTCTTGTATTCTTCTTCAATTCCAGCTAGTTTTCTTCTCGACGCACTTTCCGGTGTAGTGGCAGCAGCATCACTCGATGTATCACTACCAGTGTTGAGGTTAGTCGCTACTGGGACATCAGATACTGATGAAGATGAATCAGACCAATTTTTAGTACACTTTACTTTCTTGCGCCAATGTACACGCTTTCTAAACACCTTCAGACTAGGTCTTGGCATGTTGAAGGAAAGAAAACTCAATGACTTCTCCACATACGACTTTCACAACAATGACATGGATGTACTCACAAAGGAAACAATGCAAATGGTGCAGAATCTATTGTCAACTGTCTAGAAGTGTAGCCAACAGAAATGCTAACTCTCTTGTGCTCAATTATATCTCTGGCAAGGCTGTCTATATCAGGTATATTTCGCGTCTCATATACAAGGTGCGGAACATTGTGTGTCGAAATTATTTTAAAAAATTATTTAAAATAGTTCTATTCACGTCATCCAAATATTTTATACATGGTATTAAACGGGACAGTCTAAACTTTTCGAAAATGCATTTACCCAACAATCGATTTTTTCATCGAAAAACTCATTCTGTATACTCTTAAGGCGTTAGATTGAATGGCGCATTTAGCTGGGAATTAAGTTCTAAAATAAATGTTTGGCTTGGTCTGTTTTTAATGTTTTCTTTACTCTTGTAATGTTTGTCAAATGAATAAAGTACTATGTTTCAGTGCAACTGACAGCCATTCATTGTCGCCCCCTTTCCACAAATTAAACTATCTGTCCTGTCCTGCACGTATAGCAGAGGATTTCAGAGATGTGGTCCCATTCGCTAAATTACTGTGTGACAAAGTATTTTGTTCCCACCATCAACAGACCCTGGACATGTCAGTTTGAAAAATATACAGCTGTTATAAATGAAATGTTTGAGTCTGCTTCTGTACACAACTGATAGTTAGAATGAGAGTATGATGTATAATTTCTAAAGAAGAAACTCTAAGCTACATATTTAGAACAACTTTTAAAAAGTATATGCTTATTGTACTCAATTGACAAAGTACATCCTACGACATCTTCTATGTTACAAGTAAGCCCACTGTTTGCAAGAATAGTGCTCTGAAGGGAAATTCTGTGTGTCCTACTGATGAAAACAATAAATGTGAACTGTTAGCAGTCACACAAGATTTCCAAAGTGTGATAATTCAGCAGCAAGTGACAGCATACCGCATGTAGAAATCTGTTGAAGCAGGGAACCCTATTTTCCAGTTTCATTCCAGTACGTTTCTGTAGTAGGCCAACAGGTTTCCTCTCAGCAGGACCTTTACGTACCACTGGTGGCTTGTGATTACCAAAAATGTTTGGCACAGCATTTGCTTTTTCTTTTACCACTCCACCAGCTCTGTTGGTTTCAAACTGGTGTGGAGTGAAGTGATTCTGGTAAACAGAAACAGTACTATCAGTCAATTTAGTTACAAACTTCCTTATTTAAGTGATATAAAATTTTCAAAACTATACATTATAACTATATATTATAATATAAAATATTATAATATTGATGCAGCTCTCCATGCTACTCTATCCTGTGCAAGCCTCTTCATCTCCCAGTACCTACCGCAGCCTACATCCTTCTGAATCTGCTTAGTATATTCATCTCTGGGTCTCCCTCTACGATTTTTACCCTCCTCGCTGCCCTCAAGTACTAAATTGATGATCCCTTGATGCCTCAGAACATGTCCTACCAACCGATCCCTTCTTCTGGTCAAGTTGTGCCACAAACTTCTCTTCTCCCCAATCCCATTTAATGATTCCTCATTAGTTATGTGATCTACCCATCTACTCTTCAGCATTCTTCTGTAGCACCACATTTCAAAAGCTTCTATTCTCTTCTTGTCCAAACTATTTATCGTCCATGTTTCACTTCCATAAATGGCTACACTCCATACAAATACTTTCAGAAATGACTTCCTGACACTTAAATCTATACTCGATGTCAACAAATTTCTCTTCTTCAGAAACGTTTTCCTTGCCACTGCCAGTCTACATTTTATATCCTCTCTACTTCGACCATCATCAGTTATTTTTCTCCCCAAATAGCAAAACCCCTTTACTACTTTAAGTGTCTCATTTCCTAATCTAATTCCCTCAGCATCACCCGACTTAATTCGACTATATTCCATTACCCTCGTTTTGCTTTTGTTGATGTTTATCTTATATCCTCCTTTCAAGACACTGTCCATTCCGTTCAACTGATCTTCCAAGTCCTTTGCCGTCTCTGAGAGAATTACAATGTCATCGGCGAACCTCAAAGTTTTTATTTCTTCTTCATGGATTTTAATACCTACTCCGAATTTTTCTTTTGTTTCCTTCACTGCTTGTTCAATATACAGATTGAATAACATCGGGGATAGGCTACAGCCCTGTCTCACTCCCTTCCCAACCACTGCTTCCCTTTCATGCCCCTCGATTCTTATAACTGCCATCTGGTTTCTGTACAAATTGTAAATAGCCTTTCGCTCCCTGTATTTTACCCCTACCACCTTCAGAATTTGAAAGAGAGTATTCCAGTCAACATTGTCAAAAGCTTTTTCTAAGTCTACAAATGCTAGAAACGTAGGTTTGCCCTTCCTTAATCTAGCTTCTAAGATGAGTCGTAGGGTCAGTATTGCCTCACGTGTTCCAACATTTCTACGGAATCCAAAGTGATCTTCCCCAAGGTCGGTTTCTACTAGTTTTTCCGTTCTTCTGTAAAGAATTCGCGTTACTATTTTGCAGCTGTGACTTAGTAAACTGATAGTTCGGTAATTTTCACATCTGTCAACACCTGCTTTCTTTGGGATTGGAATTACTATATTCTTCTTGAAGTCTGAGGGTATTTCGCCTGTTTCATACATCTTGTTCACCAGATGGTAGAGTTTTGTCAGGACTGGCTCTCCCAAGGCCGTCAATAGTTCCAATGGAATGTTGTCTACTCCGGGAGCCTTGTTTCGACTCAGGTCTTTCAGTGCTCTCTCAATCTCTTCACGCAGTATCGTATCTCCCATTTCATCTTCATCTACATCCTCTTCCATTTCCATAATATTGTCCTCAAGTACATCGCCCTTGTATAGACCTTCTATATACTCCTTCCACCTTTCTGCTTTCCCTTCTTTGCTTAGAACTGGGTTTCCATCTGAGCTCTTGATGTTCATGCAAGTGGTTCTGTTATCTCCAAAGGTCTCTTTAATCTTCCTGTAGGCAGTATCTATCTTACCCCTAGTGAGATAAGCCTCTACATCCTTACATTTGCCCTCTAGCCATCCCTGCTTAGCCATTTTGCACTTCCTGTCGATCTCATATTTGAGACACTTGTATTCCTTTTTGCCTGCTTCATTTACTGCATTTTTATATTTTCTCCTTTCATCAATTAAATTCAATATTTCTTCTGTTACCTAAGGATTTCTACTAGCCCTTGTCTTTTTACCTACTTGATCCTCTGCTGCCTTCACCACTTCGTCCCTCAAAACTACCCATTCTTCTTCTACTGTATTTCTTTCCCCCATTCTTGTCAATTGTTCCCTTATGCTCTCCCTGAAACACTGTACAACCTCTGGTTCTTTCAGTTTATCCAGGTCCCATCTCCTTAAATTCCCACCTTTTTGCTGTTTCTTGAGTTTTAATCTACAGGTCATAACCAATAGACTGTGGTCAGAGTCCACATCTGCCCCTGGAAATGTCTTACAATTTAAAACCCGGTTCCTAAATCTCTGTCTTACCATTATATAATCTATCTGATACCTTTTAATATCTCCAGGGTTCTTCCATGTATATAGCCTTCTTTTATGATTCTTGAACCAAGTGTTAGCTATGATTAAGTCATGTTCTGTGCAATATTCTACCAGGCGGCTTCCTCTTTCATTTCTTAGCCCCAATCATATTCACCTACTACGTTTCCTTCTCTCCCTTTTCCTACTACCGAACTCCAGTCACCCATGACTATTAAATTTTCGTCACCATTCACTATCTGAATAATTTCTTTTATTTCATCATGCAATTCTTCAATTTCTTCGTCATCTGCAGAGCTATTTGGCATATAAACTTGTACTACTGTAGTAGGCGTGGGCTTCGTATCTATCTTGGCCGCAATAATGCGTTCACTATGCTGTTTGTAATAGCTTACCCGCATTCCTATTGACCTATTCATTATTTAACCTACTCCTGCATTATCCCTATTTGATTTTGTATTTATAACCCTGTAGTCACCTGACCATAAGTCTTGTTCCTCCTACCACTGAACTTCACTAATTCCCGCTATATCTAACTTTGACCTATCCATTTCCCTTTTTAAATTTTCTAACCTACCTGCCCGATTAAGGGATCTGACATTCCACACTCCGATCCGTAGAACGCCAGTTTTCTTTCTCCTGATAACAACATCCTCTTGAGTAGTCCCTGCCCGGAGATCCGAATGGGGGACTATTTTACCTCCGGTATATTTTACCCAAGAGGACGCCATCACCATTTAACCATACAGTAAAGCTGCATCCCCTTGGGAAAAATTACGGCCGTAGTTTCCCCTTGCTTTCAGCCGTTCACAGTACCAGCACAGGAAGGCCGTTTTGGTTAGTGTTGCAAGGCCAGATCAGTCAATCATCCAGACTGTTGCCCTTGCAACTACTGAAAAGGCTGCTGCCCCTCTTCAGGAACCACACGTTTGTCTGGCCTCTCAACAGATACCCCTCCGTTGTGGTTGTACCTACGGTATGGCTATCTGTATTGCTGGGGCACGCAAACCTCCCCACCAACGGCAAGGTCCTTGGTTTATGGGAGGGGGTCATAAATAGGAAGGTACAAGTCATGGAGAACAGGCTGGGCTGAGGGAGAAGTGAACTCTCCACAGTCCAGGGTGGCATAGTTCTGGGGGTGTCAAAATTAGGAATTCTGATATGGCTCCAAAAGGATAAAATAAATAAGACAATGAAAGATTTAAGTGGTAAAAAAGCGGCCAGTGAGTGAAATCTTCTGGAGGTTGTGGGGATGCTGGAAGGGTGGATGTTCCGCAGGACAATGATTAGCAACTGGAAGATGTCTTCTGCTCTAGGGGGAGGCCAGAGGGAGTTTTTGGGATGGATTGGTGGGTCGATGGGGCAAACGGGCACAATTAGCTCAGGGTTGGTGGGAGGTGGTTTCGCTTTGCATTTGGAGGAGAAAGTGGGGTGGGGTTCATTGTAGGTGTTGCAGGAAAGTGGAGAGGAAAGGTTAGGACACTGTTTAAGGAAGTGGGAGCCTTTACAATGGAGGCAGGGGGGAGTGGATTCTTGCAGTTTTGGGTGAGGTGGTAGTTGTACAGGAGACATTACTGGCCATAGTAGGATTGAGGGGGGAATGGAAGGGGTCAACTTGGTGGCGGCAGTTGAAAGTCAAGGCTCCCTCTGTGATGAGGTGATCGATGGAGGATGTGGACTCTGTAAACATACGCATGAGGAAGATAGTACCAGAGGAGTTGTAAATACGGCAGACCGAGCTGACTTCCAGGGCAGGATGGGACTTCAGTCCTGCCAATATCTCCGCCTCCGTGACCACAAGGCTGAGTTTTGTGATTACAGCAGTGAAGGTAGTCAGACGATGATGGGGGTGGGGCTGACAAAGAGAGGAGGAAGAAAGGAAACGGGTGAGGGCCAATGGTGATGTGGGGAAAGTGCTGGAGGAGATCAGTATGGAAAGGGGGAGTGGAGGACTTGATGAGAACTGAGTCTCTGCGAGGGATAAGTTGGGTAATGGGTGCACTGGGGATGTATTTCCAGATTTCAAGGGTGAGGGTGCGGGCATCTAGTAATTTCGGATCACAGTTGGCAAGGACAAAAGTATACAGGATGGGGGCTGGAGAGGCGGGAGGAGGGATGGTATCCATCTTGGGATCAGAGGGAAGTGGGTCGGGCAGTATGTTTTTGGAGGAGGGGGTGGAGGTGAGGTCGCCACTTGGGCGCCTGGAACGTCTGTTGGCAGGTGTGGCATGGGAGGAGGGATAAGGAGACCATGAGTAGGGGAGGTGCATGAGATGGCTGAAGTGCAGAGGAAGCACTCCATGTGGTTACAGTGGGAGCAGGTGAAGGGGAGGTGTAGACGATGGTAGCAGTGTCCATCATTGAAGGCGGCGTCCACTGGCGAGAGGAATCGCCAAAGTGCGAAAGTAACTAAAACAGGCGGCGCCGGCGGCAGAGGTGGCGACGGCAGCAGAGGTGGCGGTTGTGCCATTTCTCTGGCACGTTGCGTATCCGGCACTATCGATAGGGACTTGTATTTCTGTTTCGGTCTGGTTCGGCCTGCGCAGGCGCTGCCCGCTGGAGCGTTTTTCACGGGGGGCCATGCGTGCTCAGCTCGGCAGATGGATTCGTACCGAGCTGGTGGTATTTTGCCTTCCGACTGGGCACACAGGTGTGGTCTCATCGCTGGCGGGCCTCACTGATTTGGCCGTTGGGCAGTGTGGCGTGTCGGTGACGTGCTGTAGTGGACAACTGATGGATCCCCGCATGCGATCGCTCGAGGGTCTCCGCCTCTGGAAAGGGTGCCACGGTATCGCTCGGGTTTCCGCACCCAGGAGTTGTAAGGACTGCAGGGCAAGCTCTCTGTGCGTTAGCTCTGTCCGGTCTGTGGGGCGGGTTTCGTTTCACCTTACTTCAGCTGTTGTTTATATTTTCTGTGTGATTCGATTCTGGTCGGAGTCTAGGTGTCACGTTTTCTGTTTGTGTGTACCCACTTGTCGCCCCCGTTTTCCCGCCCAGGGGGCAGCGGTATCTGTTGGTGGGAATTATTTGGCTTTCTGTGTGTTTGCTCAGTCCAGTCTGCGGGGCGGGTTTCGTTTCACCTTACTTCAGCTGTTGTTTATATTTTCTGCGTGATTCTGTTTTGGCCGGAGTCTAGGTGTCGAGTTTCCTGCTGGTGTGTACGCGATCGTCGCCCCCGTTTTCCCAACCGGGGGCAGCCGTATCTGTTACTGGGAATTATTTGGCAGTGTGTGTTTTGCGTGGACGTGGTGTGCTCACGCGCTCTGATTCTGAGTTGCAATTACAGTGGTCAGGCTGGCTCGGTTGCTGGAGTGTGTGTTGTTGGTTTTCTGGCTTGCTGGGGACTGCGCGCGCGCCTGTTCCGTTTTGTGATGTGGCAGCAGTCTGATATCTTTATGTGTGCTTGTTAAGTTGCTAGCAATTGCTTTTAGCTTTGTGCGTCCAAGGTGCTAGCAATTGATTTTAGCCTCGTCTGTACTTAATCCTATTTAAATTCTTGGGCATTGCCATTTGCTTGTTCTTTTACTCTTATTTATTTTTGGTGCCAGTTAGCCCTAAGATGATGTCAGACCTTGGTATCTGTCAACCTTATTTTGGCTACTAGCGCTCAGGTGCAATATTGCCAGGCCTATCCCGGATTTTTTCATTCATTGAGATCCTTTTACACTGTATTTTTAGTAGTAGGTTTGGCAAGTGCACTTGCGTATGGTATTTATTATTTTTCCCCCCTCCCCTCTCTCTTCCTCCTTCGTGTAAACTGATTTTGGTAAGATTGCTAGGTGGCCTGTGTTCTTTTATTACCTATGTAAGTTTGCCCGCTGCCGCAGTCGCAACATGTTTTGACCGGCAAGCGGCTAGAGTTTGAATACGGTCTGCGCTGTTGAAATCGGCAGACTTTAGTATTTGAGCTAGTCATGTATTTGTTGTTGTGTTAGGGATTTTAGAGCATTTTTAATTGAGACACCTTTTGGAAATACTCAGTAGTTGAAGTCGATGGGGTAACTTCTGTGAATGATGTTACTTCTCATGTTTTGGTGTGGGAACAGTCTTTGGTTTATTTTATAAATTTCTGTCAAATCATAGTTAAAATAAGTCACCTCTTTTAAATGACATATTTCTAGTTCGTTAATGGAATTACTATAGGTGAACATGTTTTTGACATATTTACAACGTGAATCATCACATTCGTTGATGTACTTCATTGGCAATCGTTTAGAATTTCATTGCGAGGAGCAAACGATCTGCTGAGTTGGAAGCAGCCTGGCCCCTACTGAAGGAGGCTTGCCACCTACTGATCGGCCACCATTGCCGAGCACGAGCAGAATCGTGATCAATGGAGGTCAGTGCGCAAATGGGTGTCACGACAGCCTCCCAAATTAAAGATCACTCTCAACAACACGGGAGACACTGACACCCCAGGTGGACATCCACAGTGGTCACTCTGATATGAAAGGCAAAAAGATGGCGTTGGCCAACTGCGCATCAAGAATGACGGGGCTACCTGAGAGGATAAAATCGGATCAGCTCGAACAGCGAAGATTGTCGAAACAGTGATAACTGGTGAAGTAATGCACCACAAAGGGTAGCTGGCAGAGCAGGAAGAAATGAATCATAATATTAGCACCTTTGAAGAAGATAAAAGACACCAAAGACTGAGTCATCTGTGAGACACCGTGGCAGACCATTTTGGCTACCATACTGGAAAGGAAATGATTAGTCCCAGCTAAGGCTGGAACCCGAGAAAAACCCCAGGGTGTAATATTATTTACTTGCCATATTCTTATAATATTTTCTTTAGCTATACATGTACCACATATAAATTCATTGTTCCTGTCTTTTCTTTAGCTATATGTATTATTTGTGTGTAAAATTTGTAACAGCAGTCTAAAGAAAGAACTTAAAATGGTAAGACTGAACAACGCCCACTTTTTGCAAGAAAAGGGATATAAATGCAATAAAAATAAAAGTTGTTAAAAACCTATGGCTCGAAAGGGTAGTTAGCATGCTCTCAAACAGCTTGCTCTTCCCCTTGATGGAGGAGCCTGGAGAGCTGGGGAGGGGGCTTGGATAGGATAGCAATGGAGCAATTTGTGTTTACTAATATCAATAAAAGTAAGATACAGTATTAAGCCATGTAGTTAATGGCATGCCATACCCATAGTTCTAAATTTGTGTTACTCAGGGAATATAGTTGATAGTTATTTATCTGTGTTATTTCTTGAAGATAACATTATTTTTTTAAGACAGTTAAGAATAATCAATGGACAACTTGTGCTTGCCACCTTTCTTATACCCCAAGAAAATTAAAATAAATAGGGGAAATAATTTATAAGCTTTTGAAACTTTCGAATAATAGTCTTACTGGATACAGTAGTGAGAAATAGAAAAGTTCCCTTGCCTAGTTGGTGAACGTCTACCTCCACCACCCCTTAATTCAATTTTTTGAACTGAACAGTTCATCTTTCGAGGACATCTATTATGGCAAAAAATATTTCTAGTGAAATTCTGCTCAAAGAAGCTCATATGCATGTTTTAACCAAAACAAACACTTTAGGATTACAGGAGTCCACTCACTGAGAAACAGAAGTATTGAGTTGTTGATAGGCACAAACAAAAGAAAGAAAACTTGCTAGCTTTAAGATTTATTCTTTGACGAGCTAGACTAACAAAAACAAACTCTCTCTCTCTCTCTGTCTCTCTCTCTCTCTCTGTCTCTCTGACTCCATGCTGCCAGCTAGGCTGATAGTGTCAGAGCTATTTTGATTTTGTGGCGGGTGGGCTGACTGTGGTGCGGTAGTGTCAAGCAGGGTGGGTAGAGGGGAAGGAGGTGGAAGGGGAGGGCAGGGAGATGAGTTGGTAACGGGTAGCTAGCAGCTAGGACAGAGATGGCCAGTCTGCCAGCTAGGAATGTGGGAGGGAGCAGTGGCAGGTTAATGAACTGGCACAATTGTAGAGGCCATTGGGAAGGGCACATACTGAAAGCAATTTCACTCGGGAGGGGTGACAGGATGGAGGGGATAGAAATTGTAGGGTTGAGGATGTGGAGACAGCAGGTTACTGTAGGTTGAGGCCGGGACAGTTTCAGAAACAGAGAATATGTTGTAAGGATAACCCTGTTCTGTGTGGTTCAGAAGAGCTAGTGGTGGAGGGGAGGATCTATATAATCTGGGATGTGAAGCAGCCATTAAAATCAATCATTTTATGTTCAGCTGCACGTTGTGCCACAAGTATGGTCTACTTTACTTTTGGCCATTCATCCTGGTGGACAGCTATACAATACAGAAAGCTGTGCAGTGATTGCACCAGAGCTGGTATATGATGGCTGCTTTCACAGGTGGCCCAGCCTCTGATGAGTTAGGATAAGCCAGTGACATGACTAGAGTAGCAGGTGCTGGGTGTGTGGATTAGGCAGATCTCGTACTTTGGTCTGCCACATTTATACGATCTCTGTAATTAGCAGATGAGAGTGGGAGTAGCACAGAGATACACCAGGATGATGTGTAGGTTGGGTGGGCAATGAAACCCCACTTTAGGAGGGGTGCGAAGCATCTAGGGCAGGATGTCCTTCTTTTGAGGCAGGAAGAAAGATAAAGCCCTGGTGACGATATGGTTCACTTGCTCCAGTCCAGAGTAATATTGGGTGATGAGGGGGCACTCCTTTTAGCTGGTTCATGAGGATGGTGCGAGGATTGCAGGTGTGTGAGGATATGGCAGTGGAAATTTGTTTGTGGACAGGATTGGGGGAATGTTGCGGTCTGCGAAGGCCTTTGTGAGCCCTTCAGCATAGAGGGCAAGAGAGTTATCCTCAGAGCAGATATGTCATCCACAGGTGGCTGAGCTGTACGTGGGGGAATTTTTTTTTGTGTGAAAGGGATGGCAGCTGTCGAAATGTTGGTGGTTAGTGAGTTTGATGTTGACTGAGGTGTGGATGGAGCCATCAGAGAGGTGGAGGTCAACTTCCAGGAAGGTGGTACGTTGTGTAGAGGAGGACCAGGTGAAGCAGATAGGAGAAATGGTGTTGAGGTTCTGAAGGAATGTGGATAGGTTGCCCTTGCCCTGAGTTCAGATCATTGAATATTTGTGAAATGACTCCATAACTGTAATGTACAGGCAATTTGTATTCTAAGCATTTTTATAGTAATTGTATCTCAGTGTGGGAGTCATTCATTGACTTTCTGCAAATAAATCCTACAATGAAAATTGATATTTCTCTCAAGAATCTAGAAAATTTAATAATTCTTGCATAGTGGCATCAAACTTGGTATCAAGAGTGTGGCACCCACTTCAAACGGAACAGGGGTTTGACATTAATTTAGCATAGCAGTCTTGATGATAACAGTCTTCTGCATCTACTGGACACAAAACATTGTTGATATGTTCGGCAACTTTTCTGCAAAAATCATAATTACATTTCTCTGCTTTCTCAGGCAGTGTGTGTTTCAACGTTAATTGTATCATTGCCATCAATATCTTAGTGAAACTCTTGAGAATGAGGTTCAGTGACCTGGAAAAGTGCCCAACACCAGCAGTCAGATGTGTGTCAAACGATGTTGCCGAGGTCTCCCATCACAGCACTGCATAGCAGGAGAGCTATTAGGCAGACACTGAAACCCTGTGGCTGCATTGTGTTTACTGCAACAAATAAACTACAGTAGTGCTATCTCTTTGTTTGGTCATCAGCCTTCTCAGTTACAGATATGAGATGACAGTGTAAACTTCCACACGAGAACTCCCACTCCGCATCCCCTAAAAAAAAAAAAAAAAAAAAGAAAAAAAGATGGTCCCCTCACAGAAGTCTAGACATGTTACTCACCAGCCATACACCATGAAGTGAAGTGAAGTGTCATAACCATCTCTCAACCACATCATTTACATTTACAATACCTATGGCTTAAGTTACACAATCAAGACAGTGCCCCCAACTAGACATTTCCATTTCAGTCACAGAAAATTTGTCAATATTATCTTGTTAAATACACATAAGCAGAGTCTCTATTAAGAAGTTATTTTTCCCAAACACGTTTGCAGAAATAAGTAAATTATTGCCCAGATCATCCAAAAATGATGGATTTATTGCATCAGAAGACCTGAAATTCTCACAAGCTTTGCTCCTGAAGCATAAACCAGGTATGTAACATAGCTCTATGATATGTTACATTATTTTAAACTGTATTCATCCAAGACAAAAGAAGTCACTTCATACTTGTAGGTCTATGTCCAAATCAGTGGATGGCCTCTGACAAAGAATTTACGTCATTGCACTATGCACCTGACAAACAAACGAGTTCTCAGTCTTAGCAACAACCCATTTCATCTTCTATAACTCTCTCACTGTAATGTTACTGGAAACTTATTACCTGTAGACGTACTGTAACTGAAGAAACAAATACAACATAACTGACATTGCTTTTGCATAAATGCAAAAATGTGCAGAGGCACAGGTCATTGTTGTGTGGAGAGCAGTTCTTGTACCAAGACTTCAGCTGATGGAAATTGGAATAATCTCTTCAGTGACAAACTGTTGCTCACTAGAAAGTGGTGCATCAACGTGGATGGAGATCTGCCTTGACAGTTATTCACAATGCAAGACACTGCACCAATTGTTGATTCTCTGCAAGCCTTCCTGCACTTTGCTGCAATCTCCCTGATTCTCAGCCTCCATACAGACAAATAGTCTCGCATAACTACAGGAGCTCCAGTTATGCAGTATTTCATTCTTTTGCAATTTACAAGGACTTTCCATTTTTTTTTACCTTGTTTGACTTAAGCAGTATATTTTCCACCTTCATTTGCGTTGTAAGGAAATGAAAATCCATCATTCTGGCTGAAACAGCTGTGTCACATATGGCAGCTGAAGAAAATCAGGAAAGGAAAGCAGATAAATGGAAATAAATAATAGCCACGAAATCAAACTCACAATACTTCAGATGCGACCAAAAGCTTTTTTATATATACATATAGTTTGGGAATAATTCTCAAACATAATGATGAACAGAAACTGTCATGACTTTCCATTAAGAAGAAAACTTCTACTGTGAAAACACTTTGTGTAGTGTAAGCCAACATTTGGTCGAAACATCTGTCAACTGAATATCAGTTTCAAGCTTATGCACTGAACAAATTTCCTCTCTGTTTATTTTCTTTACTTATCACTAATTCAGTCTGAGGCAATATCCAGTTGCCTGCTGCTCAGCCACAGATCTGATGTGAAAAGCCTTGAGGAAGATTGTGTCCATCTCGATGGAGACCACATAGTAAGAGATAAGCTCTGTCTGTTGGTAGAATCCTGATAGTATGTCCTTACTCCTGTGGTCAATGGTACATTAAACACTAATCTTCACACAATGGAAAATCCATTACATAATAGTGACAATGTTATGAAAAGGGTCGTTGCTACTCACCACATAGCAGAGATACTGAATATATGTTGTCTAATTGTGATGAATGCCTGTTTGGCTGAAAGCTTTGTTTGACAGTCGTTTTGTTGTGCCCAACTGTGAACCAGCATCTGCACTATATGATGAGTAGCACCTATCCTTTTTTATAATATTGTCAAACAAACTTCCTTTTTTATTGCTGTGATATGACAAAGCAATCCAGGTACTGTCAGTGTGACTATTTTAAACCAGACAATTGCTTTTGTTGTTATAACCAGTGCTTGATTTGTGATAGTATACCATACTGATACCTCTGATAAAAAACCATTAAAATAATGTTTTAAAGACATTAACGAGAAACATTCAGTGGTAGGTCACAGTTACTGGTACCACTACTTTTTCACAAATCAAGCACTGGTCATAACAGCTGCTACTTCTGCTTGTTCTATTTCTTCAAGATCATGTCATATCCAAAACGACAAACCAAGCTAAATATGTAGAAGAATTTAGTGTTCATTTTCAGAGCCCATTATGCACTCTCACAGACTGATCAATCTGAAGTTACAAGCAGAGGAGGGGTGACGTGTGGGAAGAATCAAAGGAAAAGAACTAGAAGCTGTGTATCATTGGCTGAGTGTGTTACAACTGGTTTTTTATACCTTATTCTAAACATATACACACTAAATCTTTGCTGAGGTTTCTCGGACAGATGAATATTCTGTATTTCTTCATCCCACTCACATTGCTGGAAGTTATGCAGTCAAAAGACTGGTTCAGTAATATCTGACTGCAAACCCAGAACTTCATGGAATATTTCCTCACAACAAGAGAGAAATGTAGATTCAAGTCGCAGTCCGGCAGAAATTTTCATGTCACTAATACGTATTACATGTGTACCTAATGCTGCTGATGTCTAACAGTTCACAGTAATCGAATAAATGTTGAGCAACTAAATATATTATAACAAAACATTATCATTCCATGCAGACCCAATCACAAAATATTTTAATTTGATATTTTTCACAGCTTTACATTTGAGGAAATGTAAGCAACTCAGTCAAAAAATATTACCCTTGGACCTATAATCATTAGTGGATGGAACAATAAACTATTCTCAAAAGTGTGTGCACTCCCCCACTTCCAAGACATACACACACAGGATGTAACATTATGCAATGATTCTGTAATTACTTTCCCTGGGTGGGGATGGGAGAAGGGATTGTGAACACACACTCATATAAAATGAGACAAAACAACATATGTAAAAGACATAACTCCTTTTGCAATAAACAAATTTATTTTACTGCAGTTGTTTTTAACATGTCACACTAAAACATCACATTCATTGCAACAGTAACTCCAACACAAGAGATACAAGTGTCATCCATTTCAATAAACATTACATGATAGTGGGTTTTCACAGGGGAATGTAAACTGTTTCATTTTCATAAAGCGTATCTGTGATACTACTATTGACAGTGCCCTAACATTAATATATTAAGAGACACATTAATTTGGCACAGATGGTAAAATATAAAATAGTGATCTTTGGTATACACCATGGCCTATCCTTAGTAACCATCCCAAAAAAATATAGGGTGGTGGCAGAAAAGGTTTGGTTGTACAATCCTGTAGTTCTGGTATGGTACTGGATTTGTGATGTGTTTCTGAAAATAAATCAAAGGTATACTGAATGAATTATCAAATACTTTGTGATAGAACCTTGCAGTATAGAAAAGATCAATAGTAAGTAGAATATCATCACTACAGGTCAAATTAGAAAAGTATTAAACACGTACTGATTAGTAACATGAATATTGTATGTAGAGTACAACACTCTGTCGCCAATGGGGTACAAATCAACATCCAATGAAGTACTTATGAGTAAAATCTTCTACATCTGAACAAATATTAAGCTGTCAAATGCTGAAGCACATATCCAGCTAATCTGATCACATATTGCATCAAATTGTAAGTGAGAAGCTGGAGGTAGACGCTAGTGTTTAACAACTGTCATTTTGTGGGTGCATCTTCAAGACATTAAGCATTCTCACAGCACTTCACAATATTGTTGTTGTTGTAATCTTCAGTCCTGAGACTGGTTTGATGCAGCTCTCCATGCTACTCTATCCTGTGCAAGCTTCTTCATCTCCCAGTACCTACTGCAACCTACATCGTTTTGAATCTGCTTAGTGTATTGATCTCTTGGTGTCCCTCTACGATTTTTACCCTCCACGCTGACCTCCAATGCTAAATTTGTGATCCCTTGATGCCTCAGAATATGTCCTACCAACCGATCCCTTCTTCTAGTCAAGTTGTGCCACAAACTTCTCTTCTCCCCAATCCTATTCAATACCTCCTCATTAGTTACGTGATCTACCCACCTTATCTTCAGCATTCTTCTGTAGCACCACATTTCAAAAGCTTCTATTCTCTTCTTGTCCAAACCAGTTATCGTCCATGTCTCACTTCCATACATGGCTACACTCCATACAAATACTTTCAGAAACGACTTCGTGACACCTAAATCTATACTCGATGTTAACAAATTTCACTTCTTGAGAAACGCTTTCCTTGCCATTGCCAGTCTACATTTTATATCCTCTCTACTTCGACCATCATCGGTTATTTTACTCCCTAAATAGCAAAACTCCTTTACTACTTTAAGTGTCTCATTTCCTAATCTAATTCCCTCAGCATCACCCGACTTAATTTGACTACATTCCATTATCCTCGTTTTGCTTTTGTTGATGTTCATCTTATATGCTCCTTTCAAGACACTGTCCATTCCGTTCAACTGCTCTTCCAAGTCCTTTGCTGTCTCTGACAGAATTACAATGTCATCGGCGAACCTCAAAGTTTTTACTTCTTCTCCATGAATTTTAATACCTACTCCGAATTTTTCTTTTGTTTCCTTTACTGCTTGCTCAATATACAGATTGAATAACATCGGGGAGAGGCTACAACCCTGTCTCACTCCTTTCCCAACCACTGCTTCCCTTTCATGCTCCTCGACTCTTATAACTGCCATCTGGTTTCTGTACAAATTGTAAATAGCCTTTCGCTCCCTGTATTTTACCCCTGCCACCTTCAGAATTTGAAAGAGAGTATTCCAGTCAACATTGTCAAAAGCTTTCTCTAAGTCTACAAATGCTAGAAACGTAGGTTTGCCTTTCCTTAATCTTTCTTCCAAGATAAGTCGTAAGGTCAGTATTGCCTCACGTGTTCCAACATTTCTACGGAATCCAAACTGATCTTCCCCAAGGTCGGCTTCTACCAGTTTTTCCATTCGTCTGTAAAGAATTCGCGTTAGTATTTTGCAGCTGTGACTTATTAAACTGATAGTTCGGTAATTTTCACATCTGTCAACACCTGCTTTCTTTGGGATTGGAATTATTATATTCTTCTTGAAGTCTGAGGGTATTTCGCCTGTCTCATACATCGTGCTCACCAGATGGTAGAGTTTTGTCATGACTGGCTCTCCCGAGGCCATCAGTAATTCTAATGGAATGTTGTCTACTCCCGGGGCCTTGTTTTGACTCAGGTCTTTCAGTGGTCTGTCAAACTCTTCACGCAGTATCTTATCTCCCATTTCATCTTCATCTACATCCTCTTCCATTTCCATAATATTGTCCTCAAGTACTCCGCCCTTGTATAAACCCTCTATATACTCCTTCCACCTTTCTGCTTTCCCTTCTTTGCTTAGAACTGGGTTTCCATCTGAGCTCTTGATATTCATACAAGTGGTTCTCTTCTCTCCAAAGGTCTCTTTAATTTTCCTGTAGGCAGTATCTATCTTACCCCTAGTGAGACAAACCTCTACATCCTTACATTTGTCCTCTAGCCATCCCTGCTTAGCTATTTTGCACTTCCTGTCAATCTCATTTTTGAGACGTTTGTATTCCTTTTTGCCTGCTTCATTTACTGCATTTTTATATTTTCTCCTTTCATCAACTAAATTCAATATTTCTTCTGTTACCCAAGGATTTCTATTAGCCCTCGTCTTTTTACCTACTTGGTCGTCTGCTGCCTTCACCACTTCATCCCTCAGAGCTACCCATTCTTCTTCTACTGTATTTCTTTCCCCCATTCCTGTCAATTGTTCCCTTATGCACTCCCTGAAACTCTCTACAACCTCTGAATCTTTCAGTTTATCCAGGTCCCATCTCCTTAAATTCCCACCTATTTGCAGTTTCTTCAGTTTCAAACTGCAGTTCATAACCAATAGATTGTGGTCAGAATCCACATCTGCCCCAGGAAATGTCTTACAATTTAAAACCTGGTTCCTAAATCTCTGTCTTACCATTATATAATCTATCTGAAACCTGTCAGTATCTCCAGGCTTCTTCCATGTATACAGCCTCCTTTCATGATTCTTGAACCAAGTGTTAGCTATGATTAAGTTATGCTCTGTGCAAAATTCTACAAGGCGGCTTCCTCTTTCATTCCTTCCCCCCAATCCATATTCAACTACTATGTTTCCTTCTCTCCCTTTTCCTACTGACGAATTCCAGTCACCCATGACTATTAAATTTTCATCTCCCTTCACTACCTGAATAATTTCTTTTATCTCGTCATACATTTCATCTATTTCTTCATGACATTAAGCATTCTCACAGCACTTCACAATATATACATTACTAATGTGGCATGACAAACAAACAATCACAATTTCAAAAGAATAGTGATTTCTTCCACTCACTGGCAATAATGACATCACTGCAAAACAACTATTCACCCAACTATTCACACAAAAAAAAAATATTGAAAATTTAATAAAAAATTGCAAAAATGAAAACTATTTCTGTTGTAAATTTCACAGGGCCTATATATCTCAAATGAAGACCTCAAAACCAGTAACCCATACAGAACTCGAAAACTCAACACAATTTTCACTTGAGCTACACAACTCCAACAAAGCCCACAATACCAGGAACCAACCACTCTAAAACAAGGTGTTTCAAATTTCACTTCACCCACATAGTTCAAACAAAGCCCTAGATACAACACTTTCACTTACTCTATCTAAACCAAAGTTCTCAGTACAAAAGACCAAACGATGCTCATATGACTATTATCAGAAATGTATCCTAAACAATGATGGTACAGCAGTACCCATGATACCTACCAATAACAATCCAACAATTATCGAACACTAACAAGGCTTCTACCAGTTTTTCCATTCGTCTGCAAAGAATTCGTGTTAGTATTTTGCAGCCGTGACATTTTAAACTGATAGTTCAGTAATTTTCACATCTATCAATGCCTGCTTTCTTTGGGATTGGCATTATTATATTCTTCTTGAAGTCTGAGGGTATTTCGCCTGTCTTTTAAATCTTGCTCACCAGATGGTAGAGTTTTGTCACGACTGGCTCTCCCAAGGCTGTCAGTAGTTCTAATGGAATGTCGTCTGCTCCCGGTGCCTCGTTTCGACTTAGGTGAAACATGGACGATAAATAGTTTAGACAAGAAGGGAATAGAAGCCTTCGAAATGTGGTGCTACAGAAGAATGCTGAAGATTATATGGGTAGATCACGTAACTAACGCGGACGTATTGAATAGAATTGGGGAGAAGAGAAATTTGTGGCACAACTTGACTAGAAGAAGGGATTGGTTGGTAGGACATGTTCTGAGGCATCAAGGGATCACCAGTTTAGTATTGGAGGGCAGTGTGGAGGGTAAAAATCGTAGAGGCAGACCAAGAGATGAATACACTAAGCAGATTCAGAAGGATGTAGGCTGCAGTAGGTACTGGGAGATGAAGAAGCTTGCACAGGATAGGGTAGCATGGAGAGCTGCATCAAACCAGTCTCAGGACTGAAGACCACAACAACAACAACAACAAGAAAATCCCGAAAATTCATGAAGACTTTCCACCACCACCAATTTCAATATACATAAACAGCTACACCCATTGCAACAACCTTTGAGTTACTCATAAATATTTATATCTTCTTCACAACAGAAGAAAAAAGAAAAAATATTAAATCTCCGACCACAACAAACACACGACACTAATATTTCCAAACATTAAAATGAAACCATCAGCTAAAATATGCAATTTCAAAGTAACTCACCAGAAAGCCAGCACAAATTCTTTCAGTACCAACATGAAACATTCAATTCATGTCAAACTAATCACTAACAAACATGCAGCTCAACAGAGAGCCTCCAAATACTACAACACACAATCTACATACACAAAGACTCAAACACATCAAGGCTCACTGCGACATCACATGTCAAAGCAGATGGGTGCAGCGTCAGCACCTGACCTTGTGTCAATTAACTCATGTTAGCATCAGGTACAAAATAGTGATGAGGCAATGATTGCCAATTGGCAAAATAAAAAAAAAACCAGGGCTAAATTATCAAGAATGAAACTTAATTAGTGTTGGAACATTTGGTCAGAGTTTGCATGTTTTTGGTTCAACCCAAGAAGGCCAGTACTGGCCCACAAACAGAATACTTTTATTGAATCTGTCCTACAGCATTTTCTTTCTAAGCAGCACAGCTAGATCTAAAAATTGTCCATTTTAACATTGAAATTCTAATACTTACATCCTAAACCAATTACTCCCTAGTGGTACTTATGATTGATAATGAAGAGTGAATTTACTAGACATTTATTTGATTTGCGAATTTTCTGAATGTCAGGCAGGACATTCATATGAATCCTTGCCTGCTATTTCAGCAGCTTGTTTTGCAAATGCAAATTACGCATTGCATGTCCAGTTTTGTTGCATTTTTCCTGTTTTAAGCGAGCTTCATCAATATATACATCTGTGAGAGAGAGAATGTTTGTTTTTGTTAGTCTAGCTCATCAAAGAATAAATATTAAAGCTAGCAAGTTTTCTTTCTTTTGTTTGTGCCTATCAACAACTAAATACTTCTGTTTCTCAGTGAGCAGCCTCCTGTAATCCTAATGTTTTTATTTTCATTAAAACATGCATATGAGCTTCTTTGAGCAGAATTTCACTAGAAATATTTTTTGCCATAATAGATGTCCTCGAAAGATGAAATAATTTCATAAAAACTGAAGAATAAAGTTCAAAAAATTGAATTAAGGGGTGGTGGAGGTAGACGCTCACCAACTAGGGAAGGGAACTTTTCTGTTTCTCACTACTATATCCAGTACGACAATTTTCCGAAAGTTTCAAAAGCTTATAAATAACACAAACTATACTTTGTCACATGCGAGTGCAGTGAACTCTGACACATACATATGTTTACGGTAAGATTGAAGATAACAGCTACAGCAGCACAAACTATTGGCAAAATATAAAAGATACCGGAACACACTATTACTTTGATGGCTTGTTCAAACTGAATGGTCTTTATAACATTACTATTAACATTCACTGCAGGATCATAAATTGGACATAGGTTAAGTCTCTCTCAGTTAAATACTTAACTATTTAAAATGAAAGTTAGTTGAAATTCGCTAACAGGTTACTTCTCACTGTCTTTCGAATAAATAAATTATGGTTTTCATAAATAGTGATCTTTCCGTTACTTGTTACCTAGCATTAGCACAGTAGACAGACTGTGTATCCTGTTATACTATTAATATGCACTTCCAATACACAAGAGAGACAAACACTTAGCAATCATGAATATATAGTTTTCTACTAATGCAGTTTTCCACTTTTACTACAGCAAACACGATGTTGACAAATTTGCAAGAAACTGACTCACCTTTTAAAATGTACTATAGATAGCACTTTGATCATTAACTAAGCAACACTTCATTAGCCTCAATTTTATGAGCTTTCATTTATAAAAGAAACTGCAAATTGTCTTTATTACCATAGTCTTCTACTTGCAAGTAAATGATTAAATAGGAATCTTTGAAACTCCACAAAACTTTAAATTAGACTGTTTCCATCCCTGGGAGGCTTTCACAAGACTACATTTACTACCTCCCACAATTTCATTAAATCCACAGTAAATCTGAATACTCACTTCTCACCAAAGATCAAACAACATTATTTAATGTTCTGAGGGCTTTCATTTTTTCCACAAACTAGGACACTCGGTAATTATAGTTTAAATGGAGAGGAACCTGAAAGGTGTTGTGATAGGGAAAAATCAAGGTAGGTACATGAATTCAATTATAAGCTACCTTATATTTGAGCACACTAACAAATCCAGTAAGCTGATCCTTCACTGTACATTATTATAGTATTCCGTTACAGTGATTGCACAATGTGGTGGCAACTGCATGTTGGTAGGTGAATTTGCAGGCGGAATTGCTGGACTCTGCCCCTTCTTGGTGGCGATGATGGATACCAATGCCAGAATCGTTCCACCTATTTATCCATCCATCCGAGGCATTGGAAAGTGACAGAAAAAGCCTCTCTCGGAACCAACACCATATACAACTTTAACATGACAGTGCACAGTTTGGTAGATCGTCCCCGACGGAGTCTTGGTTCCGCCTTTTCTACCTAGGTCCACAACAATTTGCACGTGCTACACAGTTCCGTTCCTGAGGGGAACCACGACAAGTTTTACATACAGAATTACTAAGAACCCCAGCAGTTTACGTAACAGCAACCAAACGCATTAAATAGAACAGAACATTAGCACACATTGACATTTCTACAAAAAATTATTCACACAGAAATTACAATTACATATAGTAAGTTTTGTTTCCTCCAGATGGGACAAAGAATTTAAAGGACAGGTATACAACACTGCATACATTCAAATCATGACATCAAAGTTTTAACAAAGAGAGGAGTATATAATTTTATGTTATCATTTCAGTCAAACAATATTTACAGATGCTCAACGATGTAACATTAAATAAAACAAAAGCAAAATAAATCCATACAGCATAAGACTTATGGTGTTACAGGATTCAGTTCAATGAATGAGGCCTCCTCAAAAGCACAACTCCTAAGCTACAGTCAGTGAGTCTGCAAAAGATCTCAAGGACATCTCATCCCAGTATGACTAATAATATAACTGACTGAAGTGGCTAATAAGATAAATCACTCCATTAACAATTAATGCAACTGCTGATAGTGTACTAAGCACACTGCTCAGCAGATTACTGCATACTAAGATGGTCACCCCCTCGTAACAAAAAGGTAGACACACCTGGGGCAGTGTGGCTGCCAAGCTATTTTGAGCTAGATGTAACACATTGATCTGTAGAGCAGCATGATGTCTATGTTTATGCCATATTTAGTGCACTTTTTGTTATAAAAATGAACTGTAAGGTAAATTCAGGAAGCACATACGGGTTAGGAAACAAGTATCTTGTGAGTGCACGACATACACTGTACGTATTCTTAAAAAAAAAAAAAGAAATAAAAAAAACCCGAATGTCAAACTGTCATTTAACCACATACATTGTACGTAATGTAGGTTGGTTCATGATAAATAGTTGAGGAGGTCTAACTGGTACATGACTTCAGTATATCACTGTTTGTTTATCTTCCATGCAATGACTAAAAATTTATTGTTACTGCTACAAATTCATAGAGAAATCCATGAAAAACGAAACAATTACAGCCCTTTCATTGGACAGTGTCACAAATGTTCAATTATATTAGTAGGACATTGTATAAAACAAATACACAGAATTTGGATGAAAACAAAGAAGTCATTGTATGAGAGTCTGCCAGAACAAGAAGGAAACGGTGACCTTTTTATGGGTGGTTCTGAGCAAATTACTTTGCTGGGAGCATCTGGATTCAATGCAATCGAGGAGCTAGCTGCTCCTGTTTGTATGCAATGTCCTCATAACAGATGACTGTGTATACAGTGGAGACAATGATGTGCTGCTGTCTGAGAATCCACCTTCACCCCTTTGTGGCGATGACTCACAATTACTCTTATATATAAATGTCAGGTGATTAAAAAATTAAAATTGGTATTCTTAGTATTCCGTTAGGTGTAAACACGAAGACTACATTATGTGTTAATAAACACTGGCTCAGTGAAGATAATCTACAACTGTACATATCACAGGGGACGTCCTGCCATGCTGTGGCGCCCACCACTTGCTCTAACCACACCCCAACTACTACCAGTAATTTTTTCTCTCCTTTCTGTCTCTGGGTGTCTTTTGGTTCTGATTTTCAGTAATATTTGTATGTGATGTAGGCATAAATCTGCCCATTTGTTATTTAGTTCAGGTTTCATTGTTACAGTTGTAGTCTCAGCATCTGACAGCAAAATATACAATTAGTTTCGTTTAAAACTGTGTTAATTAAAGTTTATGTCTGATTAACAATTTTACTAAAGTAAATAGCAGTGAAAATATTTTGAGCTAATTGAGCTAATAAATAGATTTGGTAGCATTCGCACTTTTCATTAACATAGTTCAAATTTTGTGGAAAACATTAACTTACAAGATAATCATCATTAAAGTTCAGAAGTAAACACATTTTACTTTGCAAATTTTGACTCTGTGCTTATTAGATATCATCTCCGAGAGCTGTACTTCTGTTACTCCAATTTTTATGCATACGGTGGCTTACTTCATTAACTGATTAGTTATGAAAATTGTGTAATCTTCCACGATGTCCAGTATTGCGCGCGTATCCGTAAATGGATTAGTGCCAACGCAGATGCATAAAATGATTCCACATACTTTTCCAAAGTCCTAGATCACTACACTTTTTACAGGCCAAATTATTGTTAATAATTATAGTCTATACTGAGTAGTATATTTTTTTCACATGACGTTAAGAAATTGGTCATCATCCAACAATTGGACCTTGAAGACAATATATGAAAAGTGAAACAAAAATTGTGGCGGTGTGTACATTTTCGAGACACCATCCTGAACTTATGACTTCGGAATGGTGTGCTACTGAAGAGGCATCATAGAAGAGACTACATAATTGTCCCATGGGGCTTATCCTGTAATAGATGCAAAACCTGACCCACATCACAACACACTCCAGTCCTGTCCCTGACATCTCCCATCCCATGGAAGGCAGGGGCAAATGTGAAAGCAGTCATGTGATCTACCCAGTTATCTGCAGCCACTTTCTGTCACACTACACGGTCATGTCCACTGCCAAGTTGTGTCTCCAAATGAATGGCCAATGCCAAACTGGCCGAGAGACAGCTGGATCACCCATTTGCCGAGCATGCCACCCGACACGATATGCTCGAATTCAGTGACTTCTTCACTGACTGGATTCTTTCCACCCACACCACCACCCTCATCTTAACCTTCCCTGCTCCCACTGAGATTCTCTGGCCCTACACAACCTTCTACCCCACCGTCACACTGGCAATATGTTTTTCCCTTCTCTACTTTACTCCACTTCCCCCACAGCCCCAGCATAGCCTGCAGGTGCTGCAACTAGCAGCTCACTATCCTGTCTCTACTATGTCCCAGCATCCTCCACTCTCTCTCTCTCTCTCTCTCTCTCTCTCTCTCGCTCGCTCTCTCTCTCTCTCTCTCTCTCTCTCGCTCGCTCTCTCTCTCTCTCTCTCTCTCTCTCTCTCTCTCTCACTCTCTCTCTCTCTCTCTCTCTCTCTCTCTCTCTCTCTCTCTCTCTCGCGCCTGCTCAGTTTCCTTTTTACATTTTCTAGGTTTGTCAATGACTCTAAAATATTTTGTGCTCATTTCACAAGTGGGATTTCAAAATGTTTACACAAACAATTTTTGTAAGTTCTACCTAAGTACATAAAATGCACATAATTTTATTTTCATTGTAAGTGTCAATCACTCATAGTGATATCTGAAACTGAGATCATGATTTAATGTATAGTTTACTGCAATAGGTGTGCAACTGGTGCCACTTGCAGAATAGTAAGATTCAGTTTTTGAATTCTGCTTTCTCTCAATTGTACAATCACAGTTCTTTTATTTTGGACTATGCAGTACAGTACTGAGAAGTTCACAATACATGTTGCTTATTCACTACCTGTATAAAATCAGTTACTGCTCTTAAAATATCTTGGCAGGCTGTTCTACCACTTGCGTTTATTCATAAATTTTTGTTTGTCTATAGTAATGGTATTGTGATCAGGTATCTTATTACACATATTTGATTAATCTTAATGGTACATGGAAAATAAAAAGTAACTGTGAAAGTAAATAGCTTTTTTATGTTTTCTTGTATCGTGTCCTGACATGAGGTCGTTCCTACACAAGATTATACCTACTTAACCCAGAGTCCTTTTTTGTAACTCTTTGTCTTAGGTACATATCACAAAATATTTATGCTGGATAGCACCTCTGTGGATGTAGATCTGGTGCAACCGTTACTGCTCTCATTTACAACAGCAGTGTTCTGTTACTGTGTGTACTAATCCATAGAAGTACTATTATTATAACATGCTACCATTTTGACAAAAGGAAGGAATTATGATTGATCCAAGTGCTATAATGCCTGTCCCTGAATTTATTAAAATTTTGGTGATTAACACAAATTGAATTCAATATTATTCATCTGTGAAACATAATTTTAATCCAGAAAGTTATGCAAATGCAGTGAAAGGTTTCATGTACTTTTTTATCTATTCTATTTAGCCTTCAACAGTATAACACTATTTAACCAGGGTTTCCTGTACTTGGAATGTGTTTATTGTTTATGGATTCATCACCTCAACAAACTCATTGCATTAGTATGTAGACTACCCCATAATTTAATTGTAAGATATGCATATTAACGCTTTGTATAGGTATCCATGCCCCCATTTGAAATTTTAGTTTTCCTAAATTTGCCTGATGAACTTATAATTGACTTAACAGCAACTCTTACAGGCATATCTTGTATATGAAGAATAGAAATATTTACAAAATGCAGTCATTTCTGATGTTGGTTATCTTTGGTTGTGTTGACACTTGTTCTGTGTGTGGTATCTTCCTTGTTTCTCCTCTATGAACCGAGGTATTAAATTTGCTTGCACATTTCTTCTTCCTTGCATTTGTGCCTTGAGAATGGCAGGGTGTGCTCCTGTCGAAATATCTGTGGTGTCCAACGACATCACCCGGCAGCAAATGCGTAAGTTATTTGAACATGGCTGATGTTGTCAGCGTGCGGGTAGGTGAGAGGGTGGTGTCCGACCTGGGTATCTATGGTATCCCGGTAGGCATCGTAGTTGGCTCAGGACTAATCTTGGGGGCTGGTCTGAGTCACAGGCAGGGTGAGGGCGAGGTCCGCCTGATATGGTGAGCAGGACGGGAAGGTGATTGCTACCTATAGGGTTAAGGATGTCTGCAGTAACGCACCCAAGGAGGTTTGGGGAGGCAAGGACTACATCGGGAGCAGTATTGGATTCTGGGTGGGTATGTTGAGGGAGAGGGAGGAGGTCTCCTTGGAGGGTAGCAAAAAACTGATTCCACCACCATAGCTGGGCGGGTGTGTGGCTGTGGATGTTGAGGTCGGCGACAATCACATAGGAGGAGAAGGTGCAGTCTATGTGGGCGAGGAAATCATATGGGATCGGGGTATTAGGGTGGATATAAATGGTGGCACAGGTGATGGTAAGGCTGGGGAAGAAGAGACTGAGGATCAGGTGTTCAGTAGGATCATTGAAGACAGGTTGAGGTCGAGCAGGGAGATAGCGGAGGTGGCCAATGGCAACTCCACCACGTGCAACAGGAAGGGGATTGTTGGTGCGGTGAAGGGTATACGGGGAGGTGCTATTCCTGTGAGTAGGCAGGAAAAAGGTTTCACTGAAGATGGAGGCATCCACATGGTGGTGGGAGAGGGTGTGGAGATGTTTGTTGATGGGGAGGGAGCGGATGTTGTTGAACACAATACGGTGCTGCTGTTGCGCCATAGTAGGGAGGCTAGACTAAGGTGTCGAGGCAGGAGAAGGTAAAGAGGGCAAGGTTGTGGGAGTAGGTGGTGTAGTTGTTGAGGTGAAAGACGGATCTGGCGACAAGGGAGATCTGGTGCAGGGACTGAGGGCGCTAGAAGGGATGGATGTTTTGAAGGACAATGGTTACAAAGCAGATAACGTCCTCAACCATGGTGAGTGGGCGAAGTGTGTTGCCAGCATGGGTGGGATCATCAAAGGGGTGGACGGAAATGGAAAGCTCAGGAGTGTCGGGGGGGGGGGGGGGGGAGGTTTGGCCTTGCAGGTGTTACAGAAAGGGGGGAGTCTAGGTTGGGGCACTGGCAGAGGAAGTGGACCCTTTGTGGTGGGGGCAGGTGGAAGGATCACAAGAGTCGAGGGGCAGGTGGGTGTTGTATTTTAAACAATGCTGACACCGGTGGGATTGGGGCTGGGAATGGGAGGGGTCGACTTTATATCTACGATTGTAGATGAGGGCTCCCTCTTTGAAGAGACAGTCGATGGAGAGAGCGGATTCCCTGAAGACCCTCATCAAGAAAGTAGGGCCAGCGGCATTGTTAACACAGCACGCCGAGCAGATCTCCAGGTCAGGATGAGAGTTGAGCTCCACCAACACCTCAGCCGCCATGATCGCTGGGCTGATCTTAGTTATCACGGTGTTGAGGGTCAGTGGGCAGCGAGGAGGTTGGTGTTGGTGGGAGGTGGTGAGGTGGCCCTGGGACCAAAGTGGATTATTGGGATACGGGTAAGGATATCAGTGTGGCTGGTGGATTTGATGAGGATGGAGTCATGGTGTGGGACAAGGAGGGAGATGGGGCAGTAGGATAGTATTTATGGAGTAGGAGAGTGAGGTTGCGGGCTTCCAGGAGGTGGGTGTCGGGGTGGGAGAGGATGTAGGTATGGGTAGGTGGAGAAGAAATGCTAGAGGAAGCTGGAGGGTGAGGGGTGAAGTACATGAGATCTTTGGGTGGGGGAGAGGGAGGGGGGGCAGGGTTTTCTTGGAGCTAGTGGATTGGGTGGGGGTAGTGTTGGGGCGTTTCATGGGAACAGTGAGGGAGGTGGTTTGGTGGACAGGAGTTACAGGCAGGTGGCGGGAGGTGGAAGGCCCCGTTCTACATCTACATCTACATTTATACTCCGCAAGCCACCCAACGGTGTGTGACAGTGGGCACTTTACGTGCCACTGTCATCACCTCCATTTCCTGTTCCACTCGCGTATTGTTCACGGGAAGAATGACTGCTGGAAAGCCTCTGTGCGCGCTCGAATCTCTCTAATTTTACATTCGTGATCTCCTTGGGAGGTATAAGTAGGGGGAAGCAATAAATTCGATACCTCATCCAGAAACACACCCTCTCGAAACCTGGACAGCAAGCTACACCGCGATGCAAAGCGCCTCTCTTGAAGAGTCTGCCACTCGAGTTTGCTAAACATGTCCGTAACGCTATCATGCTGATCAAATAACCCTGTGACGAAACGCACCGCTCTTCTTTGGATCTTCTCTATCTCCTCCTTCAACCCGACCTGATATGGATCCCACACTGATGAGAAATACTCAAGTATAGGCCGAATGAGTGTTTTGTAAGCCACCTCCCTTGTTGATGGACTACATTTTCTAAGGATTCTCCCAATGAATCTCAACCAACAATTAATTTTATACGATCATTCCACTTCAAATCGTTCCGTACGCATACTCCCAGATATTTTACAGAAGTAACTGCTACCAGTGTTTGTTCCGCTATCATATAATCATACAAATAAGGATCCTTCTTTCTATGTATTCGCAATACATTACATTTGTCTATGTTAAGGGTCAGTTGCCACTCCCTGCACCAAGTGCCTATTCACTGCAGATCTTCCTGCATTTCGCTAGAATTTTCTTATGCTGCAACTTCTTTGTATACTACAGCATCATCCGCGAAAAGCCGCATGGAACTTCCGACACTATCTACTATGTCATTTATATATATTGTGAAAAGCAATGGTCCCATAACACTCCCCTGTGGCACGCCAGAGGTTACTTTAACGTCTGTAGACGTCTCTCCGTTGAGAACAACATGCTATGTTCTGTTTGCTAAAAACTCTTCAATCCAGCCACACAGCTGCTGTGATATTCCGTAGGCTCTTACTGTGTTTATCAGACGACAGTGCGGAACTGTATCGAACGCCTTCCGGAAGTCGAGGAAAATGGCATCTACCTGGGAGCCTGTATCTAATATTTTCTGGGTCTCATGAACAAATAAAGCGAGTTGGGTCTCACACGATCGCTGTTTCCGGAATACATGCTGATTCCTACAGACCAGATTCTGGGTTTTGCAGAAATGACATGATACGTGAACAAAAAACATGTTCTAAAATTCGACAATGGATCGATGTCAGAGCTATAGGCCCATAATTTTGCACATCTGCTCGACGACCCTTCTTGGAAACTGTAACCACCTGTGATCTTTTCCAATCACTTGGAACCTTCCGTTCCTCTAGAGACTTGCAGTAGACAGCTGTTAGAAGGTGGTCAAGTTCTTTTGCGTACTCTGTGTAGAATCGAATTGCTGTGTCTGGTGGTTGTGGTGGCAGCGGTGTCGGTGTCAGAGGAGCTGCAGCATGTACTGTTGCACAACCTACGCTGGGGTTGCAGACGCAGGAGTGGCAGGGGAAGGGGAGGGAAGGGATCAGTCCGTGTAGAGGGAGTAGGTGTGGCTGTAGGGGTGGAGGGGAGAGTGAACGGTGTGGGGGTAGGGATTGGCATGAGGGGTGGGATGGACACAGGAGGGTTAGCCAGTGCACAGCATGTAACGGCGGTAGCTGAAGCAGAGGGAGAAATGTAGACCACAGAGGTGGTGGAGTTGGACACGGAAGAAGAGACTGAAACGACGAAAGACACGGAGACGAACACGAGGACAGATGACAGTGTCCAGGAGGAGCCCATGGAGGAAGACTGCTGCTGTGAATGGTGAAGATGGCGCCCGCCAGTGACGAGGTGGCTAGCAGGGTAGAGGAGCGGCCGCTGGAAGGGCTGCACCGGCGACAGGCACTGCCCGAATTTACGTCTACGGCCAGGGCAGGTAACCGGAACATTAACGGCCACAATGCAGAAGATTCCGCTGGTGCACTTCGATTCTAAATAATCGAGTTAAGTTAAACTCCACAGTAGGATGGCTAGAATGTCACCAGCTTGAATACACACGCTGTTGCTCGTGGGAATGTCGCAACAACTCACAACAAAATTTGAGCATCACAATGTGAACAGTTGGGGCTGGCGGGTAAATTACGTAAAGACTCAACTTTCGTGTCTGGGATCGGTGAGCCACGGACCTCGTAGCAATTGGAGCAGCCCCTCACACTGTGGACACCGCCAGTGGCCCCGGCCGAACCACGCGCCACGGAGACTTCCTCGATGCTGCACGCCAACCGACCGACTCCCGCACATGGGCCAGTCGCAAACTGTAAGCGCGGGGCCAAAGATATTACGAGGGTGCGAATATCGGTACAGGCTGCTGCTGCCACTTTGCGGAGAGAGGGGATAACACCACAATCTCAATAATGGCGGGAGACTAATCACAGAATAGCGACCGAGGTTTAATGCAAAGCATAACACGAGCCAGAAACGGCTCAATCTCTTACATAAACAGTTCACTTGTATTGGTATCTGATGAAATAATAACCAATGCCCTTTCTCATACCTTTCAGGTACATCATTTCTCCTGCTTGCCATTGGACACTTATATACCGTATTCTAATTTGCAGTTAAACATTATATCTATCTGAAAAAATAGATATATCTAAAAACAAAGATGATGTGACTTACCGAACGAAAGCGCTGGCAGATCGATAGACACACAAACACACACCCAAAATTCAAGCTTTCGCAACAAACTGTTGCCTCATCAGGAAAGAGGGAAGGAGAGGGAAAGACGAAAGGATGTGGGTTTTAAGGGAGAGGGTAAGGAGTCATTCCAATCCCGGGAGCGGAAAGACTTACCTTAGGGGGAAAAAGGACGGGTATACACTCACACACATATCCATCCACACATATACAGACACAAGCAGACATCTCACAAGCAGACATATTTAAAGACAAAGAGTTTGGACAGAGATGTCAGTCGATGCGGAAGTGAAGAGGCAAAGATGATGTTGAATGACAGGTGAGGTATGAGTGGCGGCAACTTGAAATTAGCGCAGATTGAGGCCTGGTGGGTAACAGGAAGAGAGGATATACTGAAGAGCAAGTTCCCATCTCCGGAGTTCGGATAGGTTGGTGTTGGTGGGAAGTATCCAGATAACCCGGACGGTGTAACACTGTGCCAAGATGTGCTGGCCGTGCACCGAGGCATGTTTAGCCACAGGGTGATCCTCATTACCGACAAACACTGTCTGCCTGTGTCCATTCATGCGAATGGACAGTTTGTTGCTGGTCATTCCCACATAGAATTCATCACAGTGTAGGCAGGTCAGTTGGTAAATCACGTGGGTGCTTTCACATGTGGCTCTGCCTTTGATCGTGTACACCTTCTGGGTTACAGGACTGGAGTAGGTGGTGGTGAGAGGGTGCATGGGACAGGTTTTACACTGGGGGCGGTTACAAGGATATGAGCCAGAGGGTAGGGAAGGTGGTTTGGGGATTTCATAGGGATAAACTAACAGGTTACGAAGGTTAGGTGAACGGTGGAAAGACACTCTTGGTGGATTTCATAGGGATGAACTAACAGGTTACGAAGGTTAGGTGAACGGTGGAAAGACACTCTTGGTGGAGTGGGGAGGATTTCATGAAGGATGGATCTCATTTCAGGGCAGGATTTGAGGAAGTCGTATCCCTGCTGGAGAGCCACATTCAGAGTCTGGTCCAGTCCTGGAAAGTATCCTGTCACAAGTGGGGCACTTTTGTGGTTCTTCTGTGGGGGATTCTGGGTTCGAGGGGATGAGGAAGTGGCTCTGGTTACTTGCTTCTGTACCAGGTCGGGAGGGTAGTTGCGGGATGCAAATGCTGTTGTCTTGGTTGTTGGTGTAATGGTTCAGGGATTCCGGACTGGAGCAGATTCGTTTGCCACGAAGACCTAGGCTGTAGGGAAGGGACCGTTTGATGTGGAATGGGTGGCAGCTGTCATAATGGAGGTACTGTTGCTTGTTGGTGGGTTTGATGTGGACGGACATGTGAAGCTGGCCATTGGACAGGTGGAGGTCAATGTCAAGGAAAGTGGCATGGGATTTGGAGTAGGACTAGGTGAATCTGATGGAACCAAAGGAGTTGAGGTTGGAGAGGAAATTCTGGAGTTCTTCTTCATTGTGAGTCCAGATCATGAAGATGTCATCAATAAATCTGTACCAAACTTTGCGTTGGCAAGCCTGGGTAACGAAGAAGGCTTCCTCTAAGCGACCCATGAATAGGTTGGCGTACGAGGGGGCCATCCTGGTACCCATGGCTGTTCCCTTTAATTGTTGGTATGTCTGGCCTTCAAAAGTGAAGAAGTTGTGGGTCAGGATGTAGCTGGCTAAGGTGATGAGGAAAGAGGTTTTAGGTTGGGTGGCAGGTGATGGGCGTGAAAGGAAGTGCTCCATCGCAGTGAGGCCCTGGACGTGCGGAATATTTGTGTATAAGGAAGTGGCATCAATGGTTACAAGGATGGTTTCTGGGGGTAACAGATTTGGTAAGGATTCCAGGCGTTTGAGAAAGTGGTTGGTGTCTTTGATGAAGGATGGGAGACTGCATGTAATAGGTTGAAGGTGTTGATCTACGTAGGCAGAGATACGTTCTGTGGGGGCTTGGTAACCAGCTACAATGGGGCGGCCGGGATGATTGGGTTTGTGGATTTTAGGAAGAAGGTAGAAGGTAGGGGTGCGGGGTGTTGGTGGGCTCAGGAGGTTGATGGAGTCAGGTGAAAGGTTTTGCAGGGGGCCTAAGGTTCTGAGGATTCCTTGAAGCTCCGCCTGGACATCGGGAATGGGGTTACCTTGGCAAACTTTGTATGTGGTGTTGTCTGAAAGCTGACACAGTCCCTCAGCCACATACTCCCGACGATCAAGTACCACGGTCGTGGAACCCTTGTCCGCCGGAAGAATGACGATGGATCGGTCAGCCTTCAGACCACGGATAGCCTGGGCTTCAGCAGTGGTGATGTTGGGAGTAGGATTAAGGTTTTTTAAGAAGGATTGAGATGCAAGGCTGGAAGTCAGAAATTCCTGGAAGGTTTGGAGAGGGTGGTTTTGAGGAAGAGGAGGTGGGTCCCACTGCGACGGAGGACGGAACTGTTCCAGGCAGGGTTCAATTTGGATGGTGTCTTGGGGAGTTGGATCATTAGGAGTAGGATTAGGATCATTTTTCTTCGTGGCAAAGTGATATTTCCAGCAGAGAGTATGGGTGTAGGACAGTAAATCTTTGACGAGGGCTGTTTGGTTGAATCTGGGAGTGGGGCTGAAGGTGAGGCCTTTGGATAGGACAGAGGTTTCGGATTGGGAGAGAGGTTTGGAGGAAAGGTTAACTACTGAGTTAGGGTGTTGTGGTTCTAGATTGTGTTGATTGGAATTTTGAGGTTTTGGAGGGAGTGGAGCTGGAAGTGGGAGATTGAGTAGATGGGACAGACTGGGTTTGTGTGCAATGAGAGGAGGTTGAGGTTTGCTGGAAAGGTTGTGAAGGGTGAGTGAGTTGCCTTTCCGGAGGCGGGAAACCAGGAGATTGGATAGTTTTTTGAGGTGGAGTGTGGAACGCTGTTCTAACTTACGGTTGGCCTGTAGGAGGATGCTCTGAACAGCCGGAGCGGATGTGGGAGAGGAAACATTAAGGACTTTTATTAAGGATAGGAGTTGACGGGTGTGTTCATTGGCTGATTTGATGTGTAGGTGAAGGATTATGTGGGTGAGGGCAATGGATTGTTCATTTTGGAACTGGTATAGGGACTGATGGAAAGAAGGGTTGCAGCCAGAGATGGGAACTTTAAGTGTGAGGCCTTTGGGGGTGATGCTAAATGTCAGACAAGCCTGAGAAAATGGAATATGGGAAAGTAATCTGGCTAGGGCGAAGGCATGCTGGGACATAGAGACAGGATAGTGAACTGCTAGTTGCAGCACCTGCAGGCTATGCTGTGGCTGTGGGGGAAGTGGAGTAAAGTAGAGAAGGGAAAAACATATTGCCAGTGTGCCGGTGGGGTAGAAGGTTGTGTAGGGCCGGAGAATCTCAGTGGGAGCAGGGAAGGTTAAGATGAGGGTGGTGGTGTGGGTGGAAAGAATCCAGTCAGTGAAGAAGTCACTGAATTCGAGCATATCGTGTCGGGTGGCATGCTCGGCAAATGGGTGATCCAGCTGTCTCTCGGCCAGTTTGGCATTGGCCATTCATTTGGAGACACAACTTGGCAGTGGACATGACCGTGTAGTGTGACAGAAAGTGGCTGCAGATAACTGGGTAGATCACATGACTGCTTTCACATTTGCCCCTGCCTTCCATGGGATGGGAGATGTCAGGGACAGGACTGGAGTGTGTTGTGATGTGGGTCAGGTTTTGCATCTATTACAGGATAAGCCCCATGGGACAATTATGTAGTCACTTCTGTGTGACCTCTTCAGTAGCACACCATTCTGAAGTCATAAAGTGGAAAATCTTAATGAGTTCAGGATGGTGTTTGCTCGAAAATGTACACACCGCCACAATTTTGGTTTCACTTTTCATATGTTGTCTTCAAGGTCCAATTGTTGGATGATGACCAATTTCATAACGTCGTATGGAAAAAATATACTACTCAGTATAGACTATAATTATTAACAATAATTTGTTCTGTAAAAAGTGTAGTGATCTAGGACTTTGGAATAGTATGTGGAATCATTTTATGCGTCTGCGTTGACACTAATCCATTTACGGGTACGAGTGTAATACTGAACATTGTGGAAGATTACACAATTTTCATAACTAATCAGTCAATGAAGTAAGCCACCGTATGCATAAAAATTAGAGTAACAGAAGTACAGCACTCGGAGATGAAATCTAATAAGCACAGAGTCAAAATTTGCAATGTAAAATGTGTTTACTTCTGAACTTTAATGATGATTATCTTGTAAGTTAATGTTTTCCACAAAATTTTAACTATGTTAATGAATAGTAGGAATGCTACCAAATCTATTTATTAGCTCAATTAGCTCGAAATATTTTCACTGCTATTTACTTTAGTAACATTGTTAATCAGACATAAACTTTAATTAACACAGTTTTAAACGAAACTAATTGTATATTTTGCTGTCAGACACTGAGACTACAACTGTAACAATGAAACCTGAACTAAATAACAAATGGGCAGATTTATGCCTACATCACATACAAATATTACTGAAAATCAGAATCAAAAGACACCCAGAGACAGAAAGGAGAGAAAAAATTATTGGTAGTAGTTGGGGTGTAGTTAGAGCAAGTGGTGGGTGCCACAGTATGCCAGGACCGTCCCCTATGATATGTACAGTTGTAGCTTATCTTCACTGAGCCAGTGTTTATTAACACATAATGTAGTCTTCTTGTTTACACCTAATGGAATACTAAAAATACCAATTTTTTTTTAATCACCTGACATTTATATATAAGAGTAATTGTGAGTCATCGCCACAAAGAGGTGAAGGTGGATTCTCAGACAGCAGCACATCATTGTCTCCACTTTATACACAGTCATCTGTTATAAGGACATTGCATACAAACAGGAGCAGCTAGCTCCTCGATTGCATTGAATCCAGATGCTCCCAGCAAAGTAATTTGCTCAGAACCACCCATCAAAAGGTCACTGTTTCCTTCTTGTTCTGGCAGACTCTCATACAATGACTTCTTTGTTTTCATCCAAATTCTGTGTATTTATTTTTTGCAATGTCCTACTAATATAATTGAACATTTGTAACACTGTCCAATGAAAGGACTGTAATTGTTTCGTTTTTCATGGATTTCTCTATGAATTTGTAGCAGTAACAATAAATATGAAAACATGACCAAAGAATGTAATATTTAAACTTTTAGTCCTTGCATGGAAGATAAACAAACAGTGATATACTGAAGTCATGTACCAGTTAGATGTCCTCAACTATTTATCTTGAAATAAACTAGATTATGTACAATGTATGTGGTCAAATGACAGTATGACACTCTTTTTCTTTTTTCTTTTTTTTTTTTAGTATTCGTACAATGTATGTCGTGCACTCACAAGATACTTGTTTCCTAACCCGTATGTGCTTTCTGAATTTACCTTACAGTTCATTTTTATAACAAAAAGTGCACTAAATATGGCATGAACATAGACATCATGCTGCTCTACAGATCAATATGTTACATCTAGCTCAAAATAGCTTGGCAGCCACACTGCCCCAGGTGTGACTACCTTTTTGTTACGAGGGGGTGACCATCTTAGTATGCAGTAATCGGCTGAGCAGTGTGCTTAGTACACTATCAGCAGTTGCATTAATTGTTAATGGAGTGATTTTTCTTATTAGCCACTTCAGTCAGTTATATTATTAGTCATACTGGGATGAGATATCCTTGAGATCTTTTGCAGACTCACTAACTGTAGCTTAGGAGTTCTGCTTTTGAGCAGGCCTCATTCATTGAACTGAATCCTGTAACACCATAAGTCTTATGCTGTATGGATTTATTTTGCTTTTGTTTTATTTAATGTTACATTGTTGAGCTGCTGTAAATATTGTTTGACTGAAATGATAACACAAAATTATATACTACTCTCTTTGTTAAAACTTTGATGTCATGATTTGAATGTATGCAGTGTACTATACCTGTCATTTAAATTCTTTGTCCCATTTGGAGGAAACAAAACTTACTATATGTAATTGTAATTTCTGTGTGAATAATTTTTTGTAGAAATGTCAATGTGTGCTAATGTTCTGTTCTATTTAATGCGTTTGGTTGCTGTTACGTAAACTGCAGGGGTTCTTAGTTATTCTGTATGTAAAACTTGTCGTGGTTCCCCTCAGGAACGGAACTGTGTAGCGCGTGCAAATTGTGGTTGGCCTAGGTAGAAAAGGTGGAACCAAGACTCAGTCAGGGACGAGCTACCAAACTGTGCACTGCCATGTTAAGGGGCTCCGGAACGCCCTATACTTGCAATGTTAAAATAACGCTTATAAATTACATCTTTCCTCACAAAGTATTTGAGGTAGGATGTTGAACTTTTACAGATTATTTATTGGAATATGGGCTACAACTTAACACAGGGATTTCACAAAATTTTAGTTCAGTTATTAAAGATAATTTTTTTTTCAATTGTAATGAAATTTCACAACATTTTTTCGCAATTTTTTTATTTATATATTCAAAAATATACAGATTTTTGGAAAAAGGCTGTGTGAAATTATGCAGAAGGTACTGTGTAACATTTACTGAAAGTTTGAAACAAATATGTTTGGAAGATCCTTAGAAAACATGTAATTAGTATGAGAAAATAAAAGTTTTGGGAATCGAGCGACAAAGATTGGATTAACTTTTTAGTGCATTCCAGGTCCATAGGATGGATTATCTTCATCCTCTGCAAACTCCTCCTCCAGCTTCCTCTTGTTCCTCCTCCTGTTTACTCTTGCTTGTATTTCTAGACTCTTTACAGCCCTGTCTGCAGCCCGAAGGCGTTCCTTGTCTAAAGCAAGCATCGCTCGTACCATGTTAGAACCTATCTTCATTCCCGTATTTCTAAATACCTTTGGCTTTCCAACATTTCTCCTTTTCTTAAAAGCCTTCAGAGGATTTCTAATAACTTTACTTTTACTCATTATTATACTTGAACAAAACAGAGACTCAAGAAACAGAATTAATTACGAATATTTTCGAGATAACGACAGAGTAAATAAACATGAAACAATCGACAATCACACCAGCGATATATATTTAACCATCACAGGTTAGCCACAACACATACTTTATCTCACATCACTAAAATGTACCTGATGAACACGGACGTTAATAATACCACCATTTGACAGCAGTTTAACAGCGCCACAGTGGGTCACGCCCATGTAGAACACATTTCAAAAAAAATTTAAAAATAGTTGTAGTCTTCGGAATTGAATAAATTATATATCTATTAAAAGGTAATAGTCTGCAGATTCAGAAAACGCGAAAAAGTAAAAATCGAACTTTTCATGATTTTGAGCCTTTCCGGAGCCCCTTAAAGTTGTATATGGTGTTGGTTCCGAGAGAGGCTTTTTCTGTCACTTTCCAATGCCTCGGATGGATGGATAAATAGGTGGAACGATTCTGGCATTGGTATTCATCATTGCCTCCAAGAGGGGACAGAGTCCAGCAATTCTGCCTGCAAATCCACCTACAACATGCAGTTGCCACCACATTGTGCAATCACTGTAACGGAATACTATAATAATGTACAGTGAAGGATCAGCTTACTGGATTTGTTAGTGTGCTCAAATATAAGGTAGCTTATAATTGAATTCATGTACCTACTTGATTTTTCCCTATCACAACACCTTTCAGGTTCCTCTCCATTTAAACTATGATTACCGAGTGTCCTAGTTTGTGGAAAAAATGAAAGCCCTCAGAACATTAAATAATGTTGTTTGATCTTTGGTGAGAAGGGAGTATTCAGATTTACTGTGGATTTAATGAAATTGTGGGAGGTAGTAAATGTAGTCTTGTGAAACAGGGATGGAAACAGTCTAATTTAAAGTTTTGTGGAGTTTCAAAGATTCCTATTTAATCATTTACTTGCAAGTAGAAGACTATGGTAATAAAGACAATTTGCAGTTTCTTTTATAAATTAAAGTTCTTAAAATTGAGGCTGATAAAGTGTTGCTTGGTTTATGATCATAGTGCTATCTATAGTACATTTTAAAAGGTGAGTCAGTTTCTTGCAAATTTGTCAACATCGTGTTTGCTGTAGTAAAAGTGGAAAACTGCATTAGTAGAAAACTATATGTTCATGATTGCTAAGTGTTTGTCTCTCTTGTGTATTGGAAGTGCATATTAATAGCATAACAGGATACACAGTCTGTCTACTGTGCTAATGCTAGGTAACAAGTAACGGAAAGATCACTATTTATGAAAACCATAATTTATTTATTCGAAAGACAGTGAGAAGTAACCTGTTAGTGAATTTCAACTAACTTTCATTTTAAATAGTTAAGTATTTAACTGAGAGAGACTTAACCTATGTCCAATTTATGATCCTGCAGTGAATGTTAATAGTAATGTTATAAAGACCATTCAGTTTGAACAAGCCCTGAAAGTAATAGTGTGTTCCGGTGTCTTTTATATTTTGCCAATAGTTTGTGCTGCTCTAGCTGTTAGCTTCAATCTTACCGTAAACATATGTATGTGTCAGAGTTCATTGCACTCAAGTGTGACAAAGTATAGTTTGTGTTATTTATAAGCTTTTGAAACTTTCGGAAAATAGTCATACTGGATATAGTAGTGAGAAACAGAAAACTTCCCTCCCCTAGTTGGTGAGCGTCTACCTCCACCACCCCTTAATTCAAAGGACATCTATTATGGCAAAAAATATTTCTAGTGAAATTCTGCTCAAAGAAGCTCATATGCATGTTTTAACGGAAATAAACACATTAGGATTACAGGAGGCTGCTCACTGAGAAAGAGAAGTATTGAGTTGTTGATAGGCACAAACAAAAGAAAGAAAACTTGCTAGCTTTATGATTTATTCTTTGATGAGCTAGACTAACAAAAACAAACATTCTCCCTCTCACAGAAGTATATAGTGATGAAGCTCGCTTAAAACAGGAAAAAATGCAACAAAACTGGACATACAATGCGTAATTTGCATTTGCAAAACAAGCTGCTGAAATAGCAGGCAAGGATTCATATGAATGTCTCGCCTGACACTCAGAAAATTTGCAAATCAAATAAATGTCTAGTAAATTCACTCTTCATTATTAATCTTATTAATCATAAGTACCACTGGGGAGTAAATGGTTTAGGATGTAAGTATTAGATTTCAATGTTAAAATGTGCTGCTTAGAAAGAAAATGCTGTAGGACAGATTGAATAAAAGTATTCTGTTTGTGGGCCAGTACTGGCCTTCTTGGGCTGAACCAAAAACATGCAAACTCTGAGCAAATGTTCCAACAGTAATTAAGTTTCATTCTTGATAATTTTGCCCTGTTGTCTTCTCTCTCGCTTTTTTTTTTTTTTTTTTTTTTTTTTTTTTTTTTCCAATTGGCAACCATTGCCTCATCACTATTTTGTACCTGATGCTAACATGAGTTAATTCACGCAAGGTCAGGTGCTGACGCTACACCCATCTGCTTTGACATGTGATGTCGCAGTGAGCCTTGATGTTTTTGAGTCTTTGTGTATGTAGATTGTGTGTTGTAGTATTTGGAGGCTCTCTGTTGAGCTGCATGTTTGTTAGTGATTAGTTTGACATGAATTGAATGTTTCAGTTGGTACTGAAAGAATTTGTGCTGGCTATCTGGTGAGTTACTTTGAAATTGCATATTTTAGCTGATGGTTTCATTTTAATGTTCGGAAATATTAGTGTCGTGTGTTTGTTGTGGTCGGAGATTTAATATTTTTTCTTTTTTCTTCTGTTGTGAAGAAGATATAAATATTTATGAGTAGCTCAAAGGTTGTTGCAATGGGTGTAGTTGTTTGCGTATATTGAAATTGGTGATGGTGGAAAGTCTTCATGAATTTTCGGGATTTTCTTGTTGTTGTTTTTGTGGTCTTCAGTCCTGAGACTGGTTTCATGCAGCTCTCCATGCTACCCTATCCTGTGCAAGCTTCTTCATCTCCCAGTACACATTGTTTGCGTATTGAGACGGCCGAACTCGTAAGCACCGTGAACTCAAAAGAAGAAATTATTAAATTGCTTCAAAGTGACATTGAAGCGCTGAAGGCGGAAATTTTAGCATTGGAACAAGAAAATTCTGAACTGGTTATTGAAAGAAAATCCTGCGTGTGTAGAAATCAACCCATTACTGAACAAAGTGGCAAACATCCGCATTTGTGTAATACGGCTAATAATACCACAGAGAACTCTGTCAGTGAAACAAGTGATAAGTATAAATGGAAAACAGTTTCCTACAATAAGAAGGACAAACGTAAAAGTGCAAAGAACAAAGAAGATGACAAAAACGATTTTCTGCTAATAGGTGATTCTATATTAAAAAATGTTATTGTGCCGGACTGCAAGGTCGATGTTCGACCTGGAATCCGATCGCATCAACTCAACAAACATTTTAAGAATGTATTGTCCACAAAAAGAAACACGGGCGAAACTGGTAACAAAACTTTAAGTACCGACGATTACAGAGGTGTCTTAATCCACGTGGGCACAAACTCCATCCGCAGTAACAGTGAGGAAGAAATCGTGAATGAAACGCGGAATCTGATTAGATCGGCGAAAACTGTATACCCAACATCCAGGCTGGTAATTAGTGGAATCATTCATCGAAGATCGGTAAGTGATACTTATATCAACAGGATAAATACCGGCATTAGGGAACAGTGCAACATACTTGGTGCAGTATTCATTGACCCAAACAAATTCTTAAACTGCAAGTGTCTGGGAAAAGACGGCCTGCACTTGAATAGATTAGGCTCTGTGAACCTTAGTAAAATGTTCATAGACGTTTGTAAAGTCCTAAGAAGCAAGGGAAACTAATTCATTGTGATAGGGGTGACAAAGAAAAAATTCAAACTGAAAATAAAAAGTTTAGGTACCAAACAAAGGATGCACGTGAAATAACTAAAACCAAAAATGATCTATTGATGCACTTGAATATAAATGGCTTAGGGGCAGAACTATCAAATCGTAAATTCTCAAAAATCGACGAACTAAAAATTCTGCTTTCAGAATCCGTAAATATTAAAATAATCTGCCTAAATGAACACTGGTTAACAGAAGATAGTATAAAAGTACTAAATAGTATTAATAATTTTAAGGTAGCTGCTAGCTTTTGTAGAATAAGCAAATCTCGTGGAGGCTCCTGCATTCTTGTCAATTCTTCCATAAGTTATACAGTAAGAGATAGTTTTAATTATTTAAATGAAGAGAGCGTGTTTGAAAGTTGCTCTGTAGAGCTGAGTGATCTAAATACATTGGTTATAGCAATCTACAGAATTCCTGGATGTGCGGTAACAAAAGTGTTTTTAACCAAATTCGAATGCCTCCTGGAAAAACTCCAGAAAGAAAGTAAGAAAAAAGTTGTTATAGCAACAGACTTCAACTTAAATGTCTTAGTTGAAAGCAATGATTCCACAAAATTTCGTGACTTAATTCAGAAATCTGGTTTCAAGCTAAATTTTTCTGAAGGCACTAGGGAAAACAGCAGATCAGTGACCTGCATTGATAATATTATTACTAACTACATATTTGACAGTGGAAATAAGCACAAATACTGTTTAGACTTGGGTATTTCAGATCACTCAGCTCTGTTTATTGAGCTCCCAAAAGCAAATAACCTAAAGCCTCCAGAAGTGTGTTTAAAAAGGGATCTCAGTAAAAGTAAAATGGATTTATTCCGCAGTAAATTAAGTACAATAAGCTGGCCTGTAGACTACAATAGTTCAAGCTCGATAAACTATGACAAATTCTTAAATTGTTTCTTAGAGGTATTTAATGAATCATTTCCTCGTAGATATAAGCAAAAGAAGGTTAATGGTAAACTCAAATGGATTACAACAGGAATAAAGATCTCTAGTGCCAGAAAGAGAGAGCTCCACAATGAGTTAAAATCAAACAGAAATCCAGATTTTGTTATTTATGTCAAACAGTATAAAGCTGTATTTGGGAAAGTTGTAGCGGCAGCTAAAAAAATGGCAAATAATAAATTCATACGAGAACACAGAAATAAGACAAAACATAGCGTATTTCTTTCATGAAAACGATCTAAATGTCGGTATTGTGCCCTTAGATCTGGTATACATGAGCTGCTATATTTGTTACCGGTGTGTTTGAACGACGTGCAAGTGTTGTGCAGATGCTTCGGAAAGCAAACAGGAATAACTGCAGGGAAGGTGATGTTCTTTTTGAGAGCACCGTTGAGAAAATTTAAGTACCGGCACTTGAGACTGACTGCCGAAAGATACTAGTTCTGCCCACATACATTTCCCATAAGGAGCACGAGGATAAGTTTAGAGACAATAGGGCTCGTACAGAGGCATATAGACAGCCGCTTTTCCTTCATTCCATTTGTGAGTGGGACAGGGAAGGACATGGCTAATAGTGGTACAGGGTAACCACCGCTACACATTGTACAGTAGCTTTCGGAGTATCTACATGAACATAGATGTAGAGTCTTTGACAAGTCTGGCGGCAATAAAACACGGGAAGTGACGTTGTTAACAGGAGTTACCACATCCGGTAGAAGGCGTCGTGAGTATTATCTTTGAAGACGAAATTTTTAGCCAGCAGCCAGATCTATGTTTGTTATAGTTCTCGTCAAGATAAGTTGATGCATCATTGAACTGTAGTAGTAACAAAGCAACAGGCTTTGTACTGTACCGATTTCTAAGAGACGAAAAGCGCAACGCAAAATTGTCGGAGAGAGAATAATAAATGTTATATACATTCACGTTTTGGGAGGCACATACAGTACTGGCCATTAAAATTGCTGCACCAAGAAGAAATGCAGATGATGAATGAGTATTCATTGGACAAATATATTATACTAGAACTGACATGTGATTACATTTTCAAGCAATTTTGGTGCATACATCCTGAGAAATCAGTACCCAGAAGGACCACCTCAGGCTGTAATAACGGCCTTGATATGCCTGGGCATTTTGTAAATATTTCTATTCTTCATATACAAGATATGCCTGTAAGAGTTGCTGTTAAGTCAATTATAAGTTCATCAGGCAAATTAAGGAAAACTAAAATTTCAAATGGGGGGATGGATACCTATACAAAGCGTTAATATGCATATCTTACAATTAAATTATGAAGTAGTCTACATACTAATGCAATGAGTTTGTTGAGGTGATGAATCCATAAACAATAAACACATTCCAAGTACAGGAAACCCTGGTTAAATAGTGTTATACTGCTGAACGCTAAATAGAATAGATAAAAAAGTACATGGAACTTTTCACTGCATTTGCATAACTTTCTGGATTAAAATTATCTTTCACAGATGAATAATATTGAATTCAATTTGTGTTAATCACCAAAATTTTAATAAATTCAGGGACAAGCATTATAGCGCTTGGATCAATCGTAATTCCTTCCTTTTGACAAAATGGTAGCATGTTATAATAATAGTATTTCTATGGATTAGTACACCCAGTAACAGAACACTGCTGTTGTAAATGAGAGCAGTAACGGTTGCACCAGATCTACATCCACAAAGGTGCTATCCAGCATAAATATTTTGTGATATGTACCTAAGACAAAGAGTTACAAAAAAGGACTCTGGGTTAAGTAGGTATAATCTTGCGTAGGAAGTACCTCATGTCAGGACACGATACAAGAAAACATAAAAAAGGTATTTACTTTCACAGTTACTTTTTATTTTCCATGTACCATTAAGATTAATCAAATATGTGTAATAAGATATCAGATCACAATACCATTACTTCAGACAAACAAAAATTTATGAATAAACGCAAGTGGTAGAACAGCCTGGCAAGATATTTTAAGAGCAGTAACTGAAATTTATACCCGTAGTGAATAAGCAAAATGTATTGTGAACTTCTCAGTACTGTACTGCATAGTCCAAAATAAAAGAACTGTGATTGTACAATTGAGAGATAGCAGAATCCAAAAACTGAATCTTACTATTCTGCAAGTGGCACCAGTTGCACACCTATTGCAGTAAACTATACATTAAATCATGATCTCAGTTTCAGGTATCACTATGAGTGATTGACACTTACAATGAAAATCAAATTATGTGCATTTTGTGTACTTAGGTAGAACTTACAAAAATTGTTTGTGTAAACATTTTGAAATCCAACTTGTGAAATGCGAACAACAATATTTTAGAGTCATTGGCGAATCTAGAAAATGGAAAAAGGAAACTGAGCAGGCGAGAGAGAGAGAGAGAGAGAGGGAGCATGCTGGGACATAGTAGAGACAGGATAGTGAGCTGTTAGTTGCAGCATCTGCAGGCTATGCTGGGGCTGTGGGGGAAGTGGAGTAAAGTAGAGAAGGGGAAAACATATTGCCAGTGTGCCGGTGGGGTAGAAGGTTGTGTAGGACCGGAGAATCTCAGTGGGGCAGGGAAGGTTAAGAACAGGGTGGTGGTGTGGGTGGAAAGAATCGTGTCAGTGAACAAGTCACTGAATTCGAGCATATCGTGTCGGGTGGCATGCTCGGCAAATGGGTGATCCGGCTGTCTCTCTGCCAGTTTGGCATTGGCCATTCATTTGGAGACACAACTTGGCAGTGGACATGACCGTGTAGTGTGACAGACAGTGGCTGCAGATAACTGGGTAGATCACATGACTGCTTTCACATTTGCCCCTGCCTTCCATGGGATGGGAGATGTCAGGGACAGGACTGGAGTGTGTTGTGATGTGGGTCAGGTTTTGCATCTATTACAGGATAAGCCCCATGGGACAATTAGGTAGTCTCTTCTATGATGCCTCTCCAGTAGCACACCATTCTGAAGTGGAAAATCTTAATCAGTTCAGAATGGTGTTTGCTCGAAAATGTACGCACCGCCACAATTTTGGTTTCAGTTTTTCATATGTTGTCTTGAAGGTCCAATTGTTGGATGATGACCAATTTCTTAACGTCATGAGAAAAAAAATATACTACTCAGTATAGACTATAATTATTAACAATAATTTGGTCTGTAAAAAGTGTAGTGATCTAAGACTTTGGAATAGTGTGTGGAATCATTTCATGCCTCTGCGTTGGCACTAATCCATTTACTGGTACGAGCACAATACTGAACATCGTGGAAGATTACACAATTTTCATAACTAATCAGTTAACGAAGGAAGCCACCGTATGCATAAAAATTGGAGTAACAGAAGTACAGCGCTCGGAGATGAAATCTAATAAGCACAGAGTCAAAATTTGCAATGTAAAATGTGTCTACTTCTGAACTTTAATGATGATTATCTTTTTTCCACAAAATTTTAAGTATGTTAATGAAAAGTATTATTGCTTCTAAATGGTATCAAATACACATTTGTATCATTATAATTTTCCATTAACTATTCTCAGATCCAATATTTACTGTCAACAAACATTTGATATAATAGTCAGTGGATGTAGACCCATTTATAACATGGCTCCAGCATGTACAAGAAAGTATTTAAAAAAGAACAAAAAAATATTCTGAACCGCCCTTGAAGGCCCAACGGTACTGACTCGCTGCTGTGTCACCCCTCAGCCCTTAGGCATTACCAGGTGCAGATACAGAGGGGCATGTGGTCAGTACACAACTCTCCCACTCGTTGGCAGCTTTCGTGGCCAGTTTTGCTACTTCTCAGTCGAGCAGCTTCTCAATACGCCTCACGAGGTCTGAGTGCACCTCGTTTGCCAACAGCACTCGGCAGACCCAGATACTGACCCATCCGAGTGCTGGCCGAGCCCGACAGCGCTTAACATCGGTGATCTGACGGGAACTGGTGTTACCGCTGCAGCGAGACCACTGGCCGAGAGAAATGTCGGTTTCATTTTTTATTGTGTTCTGACCAAAGGAAACTAGGGCGCAATTCTCTTTCAAGTGTTCCTTGCTGTATTAAATAACTCACGGACTTCAACATGTTTGCACAAGAAAGATTAAATACAAAATAATATTTAATTATTACGGGCTCCAAATATTTATGTTTTCTGTGTAGTATTATCACTCCTAGCATATTTGTGTGTTTGTGATATTTTTTATTTCAATGTTACAAAATCACTGATTAAAAAATTGGCTAATTAGAAATTGCTTTCCCACGAATAAAGAGTATTAGACACGTATTTGAACACAGGAAGCAAGCTGTACAGGATACTCCCTCAACGCAAGTTTCACATCCTTTGCTGTACTTTGTCAGTGGTGTTACTAATGCCCTTGGTCCCTGCAAACCAAGTTGGACCTGGAATATTAGACAGTGAGTACCAGTGTAATAAAGTCTCAATCAATATTGTAATGTTTAATACAATTATAATTACACATTTTGCTCATCTTTACTCTCGGTGCATTTCCTTTGCCACAGCTGAATAATAAATCTGTAAAAATGTAATTGTAATGATCACAGTACAGTGTGTAGATATGCTATCAATACTGTACAAATTACAGTGAGTACTGTTATTAGCTAACAAAAATAGACACTACATTAACCACTGTTGATTAGCATGTTTGTGACTATAATGCAAAATAGAAGGCAATTCTTCAGAAAATGAGGCGTTAATATAAAGCAAAATCTTTATACACACGTCAAAATAAGACTTTAAAACTGTATCAGAATAATGGCCACAGAGGATGAAACTCAAGAAATGTACCCATAGCAGTTCTTCACTTGTTGATAGGAAAAATAAAACTACCTTCAATGCATGCATTGTAAGCTATTCATTTTACAAATCTTATATATTGGACTTACCATCCCACGATTGGAACACATTGACTTTTTGAGCACTGCTGTAACATACTCTTGCTGCCCACGTATCTCAAATAAGCCAAATATCTGTAGCCATACTTAAAGCACTTAATGATGTCTTTTGCTGTGTTTTATGCATGTTCCTCAAGCATGCAGCATCAGTATTTGGGCACAGTCTGACAGCAATGAGACAATACTCAGTAGTTGAAGTCGGTGGGGTAACTTCTGTGAATGATGTTGCTTCCCATGTTTTGGTGTGGGAACAGTCTTTGTTTATTTTATAAATTTCTGTCAAATCATAGTTAAAATAAGTGATGTGTCGGCAGCTGGGCCAACACCTTGTAGATCGAAGTGGCTAGGTGCACGCTAAACTAACGCAGACGGGCGTGAAGTACTGGAACAGGACACGTTATTAAAGATATGAAGAAAAGTACGTAGCTGGAATAATATACTTAATTTTAATCTGGTGTTGTGGTACATCACACAAAGGAGACTTTAATTACAATCACTGTAAGTCTAATGGCGCCTTGCTAGGTCGTAGCTATAGACTAAGCTGAAGGCTATTCTATCTGTCTCTCGGCAAATGAGAGGAAGGCTTCGTACGTCTGGTCGCAAGCAATGACGTCCGTACAACTGGGGCGAGGTCTCCTCAGTCTCTCGAGACCTGCCTTGTGGTGGCGCTAGGTTTGCGATCACACAGTGGCGACACGCGGGTCCGACATGTACTAAGGACCGCGGCTGATTTAAGTTACCACCTAGCAAGTGTGGTGTCTAGCGGTGACACCACAATAAGTCACCTCTTTTAAATGACATATTTCTAGTTCGTTAATGGAATTACTATATGTGAACGTGTACTCGACGTATTTACAACGTGAATCATCACATTCGTTGATGTACTTCATTGGGAATCGTATACAATTTCATTGCGAGGAGCAAACGATCTGCTGAGTTGGAAGCAGCCTGGCCCCTACTGAAGGAGGCTTGCCACCCACTGATCAGCCCACGATTGGCGAGCACAAGCAGAATCGTGATCAATGGAGGTCAGTGCGCAAAAATGGGTTCACGACAGCCTCCCAAATTAAAGATCACTCTCAACAACACGGGAGACACTGACACCCCAGGTGGACATCCACAATGGTCACTCTGATATGAAAGGCAAAAAGGTGGCGTTGGCCAACTGCACAACACGAATGATGGGGCTACCTGACAGGATAAAATCAGACCAGCTCGAACAGCGAAGATTGTCGAAACAGTGGTAACTGGTGAAGTAATGCACCAAAAAGGGTAGCTGGCACAGCAGGAAGAAGGCACGCAAATTGCCACACGCAGCACTTGTGCTCAATTTAAAGCAGCGCACCACACGAGATTCTGCACTTCCTCCCTCAACATTGTCACACGCGAGTACCACACACGCCGTATCGCCATCTACGACAACAGATAATTTATGTATGTCATCAGGGTGTACATGTGTTGCGAATTCTTGGGTGGCACCTGTACGAGCAATGGTAGGGAGGCAGGGAGGTGTGGGAAAGCCACGGCAGGGAGAAGCATCTGCTAAGAGGGTGGTGGCAGGTGCACTGGACAGCGCAGGAGACAACCTCGGGCGATCAGCTGACAGACGAGGGAGCGTGACTGAAGGCAACGAGGAGCCAGCGCGGCTTGAATGGCGTGACAGAGAGCTGTCACACAAAGATGGTAACACAATGGTAGAATCCGAGAGGTTGGCAGTTCGACTGCGAGAGCTGTGAGGAGTGAAGCCCCGAAATGGCCACTCGAATTGGATGAACGCGGAAAAGGAGCAGTGCTCGGCAGAGGAGCACGCTGTGGAGAATGAATACCCGAATGCATGGTGTGGGAAGATGGATGGCCGCTCGAAGCAGGAGTGGGAGAAATATGGACAGAATCAGGGAGGTTCACCTGAGGCTCAATGAAAGCTGGTTTCACTCGGTTGAGTGAGACCATGATTACAGAGTCTTTTATGAGGAGATTCATGTTATTCTCAGAGCGTTTGACTACCTTGTAAGGACCTTTGTAGGGGGACTGAAGCGGGGCTTTGTCTGAGTCGTCTCTGAGAAACACGTACTCACAAGAGTCTAGCGTGCGCGGTACGTACACGCGCGGAGGTGTATGAGCAGCCGGAGGTGGCGGCTGAATTTTGCTGCAGTGCAAGCGCACCCGCTCGAGAAGTGAAGGGAGTTAAGAGGGCCGTGGAAGTAGGGTCGGAGTGACTAATTCTCCAGGCAAAACCAGAGGTTGGCCATACACAAACTCTGCTACGGAACCCTTGAGGTCTTCCTTGAAAGTCGCACGAAGGCCAAGGAGCACGAAGCGCAGTGCCTCTGTCCATATTGAGTCATGGCAACGCAGGGCAGACTTTAAGGTGCGATGCCATCGCTCGACAAGCCCATTGCTTTGGGGGTGGTATGCAGAAGTATGAATTTTGACAATAGCACACATTTTACATAGGTCAGGGAAAACTGAAGACTCGAATTGTCGCCCCTGGTCAGTGGTGAGGTAAACAGGTGAGCCAAATCTAGAGATCCACGAATCTAAGATTGCTCGACTTACTGTCTCAGAGGTAATGTTCGGAATAGGCACAGCCTGAACCCACCGATTCATCCTGTCAATAGCTGTAAACAAGTACCGGAAACCCTCGGAGGGGGCAAAGGGACTACGAGATCGACATGAACGTGGTGAAACCGGCCTGGCGGTTGGGCAAAACAGCCAAGGGGTGGGGAAGTGTGCCTGGAAACTTTGTTCTGTTGACACGACATGCATGCCCTTCCCCAAGACTGACTTTCGCGGTGCATGTCTCTCCAGACAAACCGTTCAGCTACCAGACGGGTGGAAGCTTTGACACCAGGGTGTGCTAATGTGAGTAGTTTGTCAAAGACCTGGCATTGAAGGGGCTTAGGAATGAATGGCCGCAACATACCAGTCGATTCATCACACCACACTAAGTCAGATGTGCCAGGGAAAGTAGAGCGTACCAGTTGGAGAGAGAAGCTGTGGTCTGAAATTAACTGCACGGTATCGGGGGCTGCCGATTGCAACCGAGGTGGGTCCATTAGGTCAATTAAGGTTGTGATAGCACCGACACGCGAGAGAAAATCAGCAACCACATTGTCTGCTCCTCGGATATAGCGAATGTCATTTGTAAATTGCAAGATGTAATCGATGTGACGAAAGCGCCGTGGGGGCGGATCAGCCGCAGGATTTTTTATGGCAGGATCCAACGGCTTGTGATCAGTGAGCACATAGAAATCTCGTCCCTCAACATCAGTTCTGAAGTGTCTTACGGCCTCGTAAACTGCAAGTAATTCTCTGTCGAATGCTGAGTATTTCTTCTGCGCATTGTTTAGCTTTTTTGAGAAAAACTGCAGGGGGGTAATAACATCGTTGTATGTCTGACTCAGTACTGCGCCAATAGCATTGTCACTAGCGTCAGTAGTGATAAACATTGTGGTGTCCGCACGTGGGTGAACAATAGTGACAGCGGAGGCCAACAGCTGTTTGAGTTCATTAAATGCCTTGTCCATGTCTGGTGTCCACGGTACCTGGCGGGTGCCAGAAGTCTGTGAGCCAGCGAGAGCATCTGTGAGAGGAGCCTGCACCGCAGAAGCGGCTGGCAGATGTTTTCGGTAATACTTAACTGTTCTGATGAACCTGCGTAATTCCCTACAGGTCTGAGGGCGTAGCACCTCGAGAACAGGCTTGATCTTGTCCTGCGGTGGTGTCAGACCGTCCGATGACACAACATAACTTAGGAATGTATCTAGGGCTTTGTCTGAACTATGTGGGTGAAGTGAAATTTGAAACACCATGTTTTAGAGCGGTTGGTTAGTGGTATTGAGGGCTTTGTTGGAGTTGTGTAGCTCAAGTGAAAATTGTATTGAGTTTTTGAGTTCTGTATGGGTTACTGGTATTGAGGTCTTCATTTGAGATGTATAGGCCCTGTGAAATTTACAACAGAAATAGTTTTCATTTTTGTAGTTTTTTTTTACATTTTGAGTATTTTGTGTGTGAATAGTTGGGTGAATAGTTGTTTTGCAGTGATGTCATTATTGCCAGTGAGTGGAAGAAATCACTATTCTCTTGAAGTTGTGATTGTTTGTTTGTCATGCCACATTAGTAATGTATATATTTTGAAGTGCTATGAGAATGCTTAATGTCTTAAGATGCACCCACAAAATGACAGATGTTAAACACTATTGTCTACCTCCAGCTTCTCACTTATAATTTGATGCAATATGTGATCAGATTAGCTGGATATGTGCTTCAGCATTTGACAACTTAATGTTTGTTCAGATGTAGAAGATTTTACTCATAAGTACTTCATTGGATGTTGATTTGTATCTCATTGGCGACAGAGTGGTGTACTCTAGATACAAAATTCATGTTGCTAATCAGTACATGTTTAACACTTTCCTAATTTGACCTGTAGTGACGATATTCTACTTTCTATTGATCTTTTCTATACTGGCAGGTTCTATCACAAAGTATTTGATAATTCATTCAGTATACCTTTGATTTATTTTCAGAAACACATCACAAATCCAGTACCACACCAGAACTACAGGATTGTACAACGGAACGTCTTCTGCCACCACCCTATATTTTTTTGGGATGGTTACCAAGGATAGGCCATGGCGTATACCAAAGATCACCATTTTATATTTTACCATCTGTGCCAAATTAATGTGTCTGTTAATGTATTAATGTTAGGGCACTGTCAATAGTAGTATCACAGATACACTTTAAGAAAATGAAACAGTTTACATTCCCCTGTGAAAACCCACTATCATGTAATGTTTATTGAAATGGACGACACTTGTATCTCTTGTGTTGGAGTTACTGTTGCAATGAATGTGATGCTTTAGTATGACATATTAAAAACAACTGCAGTAAAATAAATTTGTTTATTGCAAAAGTAGTTATGTCTTTTACATATGTTGTTTTGTCCCATTTTATATGAGTGTGTGTTCACAATCCCTTCTCCCATCCCCACCCAGGGAAAGTAATTACAGAATCATTGCATAATGTTACATCCTGTGTGTGTATGTCTTGGAAGGGGGGGAGGCGGGGGCAGTGCACACACTTTTGAGAATAGTTTATTGGTCCATCCACTAATGATTATAGGTCCAAGGATAATATTTTTTGACTGAGTTGCTTACATTTCTTCAAAAGTAAAGCTGTAAAAAATATGAAATTAAAATATTTGGTGACTGGGTCTGCATGGAATGTTGAATGTTTTGTTATAAGTTATTCAGTTGCTCAACATTTATTCGATTACTGTGAACTGTTAGACATCAGCAGTACACATGTAATACCTATTAGTGACATGAAAATTCCTGGCGGACTGTGACTTGAACCTACATTTCTCTCTTGTTGTGAGGAAATATTCCATGAAGTACTGGGTTTGCAGTCAGATGTTACTGAACCAGTCTTCTGACTGCATAACTTCCAGCAATGTGAATGGAATGAAGAGATACTGAATATTTATCTGTCTGAGAAACCTCAGCAAAGATTCAGTGTGTATATGTTTAGAATAAAGTATAAAAAGCCAGTTGTAACACACTCGGCCAATGATACACAGCTTCTAGTTCTTTTCCTTTGATTCTTCCCACACGTCACCCCTCCTCTGCTTGTAACTTCAGACTGATCAGTCTGTGAGAGTGCATAATGGGCTCTGAAAATGAACACTGAGTTCTTCTACATATTTTGTTTGGTTTGTCATTTTGGATATGACATGATCTTGAAGAAATAGAACAAGCAGAAGTAGCAGCTGTTATGACCAGTGCTTGATTTGTGAAAAAGCAGTGGTACCAGTAACTGTGGCCTACCACTGAATGTTTCTCATTAATATCTTTAAAACATTATTTTAATGGTTTTTTATCAGAGGTATCAGTATGGTATACCATCACAAATCAAGCACACAATCACAACAAAAGCAATTGTCTGGTTTAAAATAGTCACACTAACAGTACCTGGATTGTTTTGTCATATCACAGCAATAAAAAAGGAAGTTTGTTTGACAATGTTATAAAAAGGATAGGTGCTACTCATTATATAGTGCAGATGCTGATTCACAGTTAGGCACAACAAAAAGACTGTCAAACAAAGCTTTCAGCCAAACAGGCATTCATCACAATTAGACAACATATGTTCAGTATGTCTGCTATGTGGTGAGTAGCAACTACCCTTTTCATAACATTGTCACTATTACGTAATGGATTTTCCATTGTGTGAAGATTAGTGTTTAATGTACCATTGACCACAGGAGTAAGGACAGACTATCAGGATTCTACCAACAGACAGAGCTTATCTCTTACTATGTGGTCTCCATCGACATGGACACAATCTTTCTCAAGGCTTTTCACATCAGATCTGTGGCTGAGTAGCAGGCAACTGAATATTGCCTCAAACTGAATTAGTGATAAGTAAAGAAAATAAACAGAGAGGAAATTTGTTCAGTGCATAAACTTGAAACTGATATTCAGTTGACAGATTTTTTGAGCAAAAATTGGCTTACACTACCCAAAGTGTTTTCACAGTGGAAGTTTTCTTCTTAATTGAAAGTCATGACAGTTTCTGTTCATCATTATGTTTGAGAATTATTCCCAAACTATATGTATATATAAAAAACCTTTTGGTCGCAACTGAAGTATAGTGAGTTTGATTTCGTGGCTATTATTTATTTCCATTTATCTGCTTTCCTTTCCTGATTTTCTTCAGCTGCCATATGTGACACAGATGTTTCTGTCAGAATGATGGATTTTCATTCCCTTACAATCCAAATGAAGGTGGAAAATATACTGCATAAGTCAACAAGGTAAAAAAAATATGAAAATTCCTTGTAAATTGCAAAAGAATGAAATACTGCATAACTGGAGCTTCAGTAGTTATGCGAGGCTATTTGTCTGTATGGAGGCTGAGAATCTGGAAGATTGCAGCAAAGTGCAGCAAGGCTTGCAGAGAATCAACAATTGGTGGAGTGTCTTGCATTGTGAATAACTGTCGAGGCAGATCTCCATGTTGATGCACCACCTTCTAGTGAGCAACAGTTTGTCACTGAAGAGATCATTCCAATTTCCATCAGCTGAAGTCTTGGTACAAGAACTGCTCTCCACACAACAATGGCCTGTGCCTCTGCACATTTTTGCATTTATGCAAAAGCAATGTCAGTTATGTTGTATTTGTTTCTTCAGTGAGAGTACGTCTATAGGTAATAAGTTTCCAGTACCAGATTGACTTGACGATTCCTCGATGCCTCGGGATGTGTCCTAACAGTCAGTCCCATTTTTTAGTTGTGCCATTCATTTCTCTTCTTACCAGATTTATTCAGTGCCATCTACTTAGTTATCCGGTATACCCACACAATCTTCACCATTCTTCTGTAACCCTACATTTTAGACGCTTTATTCTTATGCAAATTAATTTTCAGGTTGTGTGAAGACCTACTTTATCACCCTAAATGAACACTGGCATTAACAAGACTGAATACATGTTTTGTTGTGATGACTGATCTCTAGTGTAACCAGATGTTTGGGTTAGGGTGGCTAGGTGGCAGTTGAGTCACTTGTGGCCAAGGTGAAGTGTGAAAGCAGTGTGGTAAGAGTAAAGTATTCTCCCATACCTGTGCAGATAGTATTGTATGGGTGGGTACAGTGGAAGTAGTGGGGGTTTCGCTGTGTGTGAGCACTATCTGCTAGGGGGATTCAGTTCAATGAATGAGGCCTCCTGAAAAGCAGAACTCCTAAGCTACAGTTAGTGAGTCTGCAAAAGATCTCAAGGACATCTCATCCCAGTGTGAATAATAATATAACTGACTGAAGTGGCTAATAAGAAAAATCACTCCATTAACAATTAATGCAACTGCTGATAGTGTACTAAGCACACTGCTCAGCCGATTACTGCATACTAAGATGGTCACAACCTCGTAACAAAAGGTAGACACACCTGAGGCAGTGTGGCTGCCAAGCTATTTTGAGCTAGATGTAACATATTGATCTGTAGAGCAGCATGATGTCTATGTTCATGCCATATTTAGTGCACTTTTTGTTATAAAAATGAACTGTAAGGTAAATTCAGAAAGCACATATGGGTCAACAAACAAGTATCTTGTGAGTGCACGACATACATTGTACGTATTAAAAAAATAAATAAATAAATAAACAAATAAAAAAAAGAATGTCATACTATCATTTAACCACATACATTGTACGTAATCTAGTTTATTTCATGATAAATAGTTGAGGAGGTCTAACTGGTACATGACTTCAGTATATCACTGTTTGTTTATCTTCCATGCAATGACCAAAAATTTAAATATTACTTTCTTTGGTCATATTTTCATTTTTATTGTTACTGCTACAAATTCATAGAGAAATCCATGAAAAAGGAAACAATTAAAGTCCTTTCATAGGACAGTTTTACAAATGTTCAATTATATTAGTAGGACATTGCAAAAAATAAATACACAGAATTTGGATGAAAACAAAGAAGTCATTGTATGAGAGTCTGCCAGAACAAGAAGGAAACAGTGACCTTTATATGGGTGGTTCTGAGCAAATTACTTTGCTGGGAGCATCTGGATTCAATGCAATCCAGGAGCTAGCTGCTGCTGTTTGTATGCAATGTCCTCATAACAGATGACTGTGTACAACGTGGAGACAATGAAGTGCTGCTGTCTGAGAATCCAGCTTCACCCCTTTGTGGCGATGACTCACAATTAATCTCACATATAAATGTCAGGTCATTAAAAAAGTAAAACTGGTATTCTTAGTATTCCGTTAGGTGTAAACAAGAAGACTACATTATGTGTTAATAAACACTGGCTCAGTGAAGATAAGCTACAACTGTACATATCACGGGGGACGGTCCTGGCATACTGTGGCACCCACCACTTGCTCTAATTACACCCCAACTACTACCAATAAATTTTTCTCTCCTTTCTGTCTCTGGGTGTCTTTTGGTTCTGATTTTCAGTAATATTTGTATGCGATGTAGGCATAAATCAGCCCATTTGTTATTTAGTTCACGTTTCATTGTTACAGTTGTAGTCTCAGCATCTGACAGCAAAATATACAATTAGTTTTGTTTAAAACTGTTTTAATTAAAGTTTAAGTCTGATTAAAAATTTTACTTAAGTAAATAGCAGTGAAAATATTTCGAGCTAATTGAGCTAATAAATTGATTTGGTAGCATTCCTACTTTTCTTTAACATACTTAAAATTTTGTGGAAAAAATTAACTTACAAGATAATCATCATTAAAGTTCAGAAGTAGACACATTTTACATTGCAAATTTTGACTCTGTGCTTATTAGATTTCATCTCCGAGTGCTGTACTTCTGTTACTCCAATTTTTATGCATACGGTGGCTTACTTCATTAACTGATTAGTTATGAAAATTGTGTAATCTCTCACGATGTTCAGTATTGCGCTCGTACCCGTAAATGGATTAGTGCCAACGCAGATGCATAAAGTGATTCCACATACTATTCCAAAGTGTAGATCACTACACTTTTTACAGACCAAATTATTGTTAATAATTATAGTCTATACTGAGTAGTTTATTTTTTTCATATGACGTTAAGAAATTGGTCATCATCCAACAATTGGACCATGAAGACAACATATGAAAAACTGAAACCAAAATTGTGGCGGTCTGTACATTTTCGACCAAACACCATCGTGAACTGATTAAGATTTTCCACTTTATGACTTCAGAATGGTGTGGTACTGAAGAGGTCACAGAAGTGACTACATGATTGTCCAATGGGGCTTATCCTGTAAGAGACGCAAAACCTGACCCATATCACAACACACTCCAGTCCTGTCCTTGACATCTCCTATCCCATGGAAGGCAGGGGCAAATGTGAAAGCAGTCATGTGATCTACCCAGTTATCTGCAGCCACTTTCTGTCACACTACACGGTCATGTCCACTGCCAAGTTGTGTCTCCAAATGAATGGCCAATGCCAAACTGGCCGAGAGACAGCTGGATCACCCATTTGCCGAGCATGCCACCCGACACGATATGCTCGAATTCAGTGACTTCTTCACTGACTGGATTCTTTCCAACCACAACACCGCCCTCATCTTAACCTTCCCTGCTCCCACTGAGATTCTCCGGCCCTACACAACCTTGTACCCCACCGGCACACTGGCAATATGTTTTTCCCTTCTCTACTTTACTCCACTTCCCCCACAGCCCCAGCATAGCCTGCAGGTGCTGCAACTAGCAGCTCACTATCCTGTCTCTACTATGTCCCACCATCCTCCACTCTCTCTCTCTCTCTCTCTCTCTCTCTCTCTCTCTCGCCTGCTCAGTTTCCTTTTTCCATGTTCTAGATTCTTCAATGACTCTAAAATAGTTTGTGCACATTTCACAAGTGGGATTTCAAAATGTTTACACAAACAATTTTTGTAAGGTCTACCTAAGTACACAAAATGCACATAATTTGATTTTCATTGTAAGTGTCAATCACTCATAGTGATACCTGAAACTGAGATCATGATATAATGTATAGTTTACTGCAATAGGTGTGCAACTGGTGCCACTTGCAGAATAGTAAGATTCAGTTTTTGGATTCTGCTATCTCTCAATTGTACAATCACAGTTCTTTTATTTTGGACTATGCAGTACAGTACTGAGAAGTTCACAATCCATGTTGCTTATTCACTACCTCTATAAATTTCAGTTACTGCTCTTAAAATATCTTGGCAGACTGTTCTACCACTTGCGTTTATTCATAAATTTTTGTTTGTCTGAAGTAATGGTATTGTGATCAGATATCTTATTACACATATTTGATTAATCTTAATGGTACATGGAAAATAAAAAGTAACTGTGAAAGAAAATACCTTTTTCATGTTTTCTTGTATCGTGTCCTGACATGAGGTCCTTCCTACACAAGATTATACCTACTTAACCCAGAGTCCTTTTTTGTAACTCTTTGTCTTAGGTACATATCACAAAATATTTATGCTGGATAGCACCTTTGTGGATGTAGATCTGGTGCAACCGTTACTGCTCTCATTTACAACAGCAGTGTTCTGTTACTGTGTGTACTAACCCATACAAGTATTATTATTAGAACATGCTACCATTTTGTTAATTGGAAGGAATTATGACTGATCCAAGCGCTATAATGCTTATCCCTGAATTTATTAAAATTTTGGTGATTAACACAAATTGAATTCAATATTATTCATCTGAGAAAGATAATTTTAATCCAGAAAGTTGTGCAAATGGAGTGAAAGGTTTCATGTACTTTTTTATGTATTCTGTTTAGCCTTCAGCAGTATAAGACTATTTAGCCAAGGTTCCCTGTACTTGGAATGTGTTTATTGTTTATGGATTCATCACCTCAACAAACTCATTGCATTAGTATGTAGACTACTCCATAATTTAATTGTAAGATATGCATATTAACACTATGTATAGGTATCTATCCCCCATTTGAAATTTTAGTATTCCTAAATTTGCCTGATGAACTTATAATTGACTTAACAGTAACTCTTACAAGCATATCATGTATATGAAGAATAGAAATATTTACAAAATGGACTCATTCCTCATATGATTTGTTTACTTCACTAAATGGAAAGAAACACTTCAAGTGTCAATGAGCACTCTGTATAGTATAGCATTTAGTATTGCAGTTCTGGGCAACCTGTTTCTCCAGTTGGAAAGGGAGTTGCTACGGGCCTTTCTGTATACAGAAAATGTTTGACTGCTGCCCTGGCCAGCACATTCTGCAGATGTCTGACCAATTGAAAACGTCTGGTCAATGGTGGCCGAGCAACTGGCTCATCACAATACGCCAGTCACTACTCTCGATGAACTGTGGTATCGTGTTGAAGCTACATGGGCAGCTGTACCTGTACACAGCATCCGAGCTCTGTTTGACTCAATGCCCAGGCATTATTACGGCCAGAGGTGGTTGTTCTGGGTACTGATTTCTCAGAATGTATGCACCCAAATTGCTTCAAAATGTAACCACATGTCAGTTCTAGTATAATATATTTGTTCAATGAATACTCGTTCATCATCTGCATTTCTTCTTGGTGTACTAATTTTAATGGCCAGTAGTGTATTTGCCTCCCAGAACGTGAATGTATATTGAATCCCCCTCTATAGGTATCAATATAAAGCCATGTGAGGAGCTACAATGTTAAAAAATCCGTGTGCTGCCAGTCCGTAATTTGCCAAAGAATAGCATTCCGTAAATTTCACCTCAGCTCTGCGCATGCGCGTGGAACCACCGGCGACTGCTTAAACGAACCTAAAACTGTACGCCGCCAATGCAACTCGTTTTCGGCCAAGCACGAACCGTAGACGGCGATATCAGACAGGGCTTAAAGGATCGCCGTATTATCTGAGGCAGCGTCTTCAGCTGACATCTGTTGGCAACGCCGAACAACTCTACAGTATTGAAGCGCTGCATATTTCACTTCGCATTGACAAGTTCAACACGAAAACTTTCGAATTAACATTCATTTTTGCAGGTATATCACTTGCTTATTTGTAGTTTGTTAACAAAATAGCAATAAGCGCCCACGTATTTTTATTATCTGTGAACAATTTACTTCATACCCACAAAGCTTCTTGGTAAGGTGTGATATAGATATGGTAACTTTCCACTTTAGAAAGTTCTGGGCGCCAGTGTAGTAGATGGACAATTTTTGCACGGCTCTGGTGATAGTACCGGAGCCTGCCAGTTTAATTTTAAGGTTAGGGTGATGGAGGTCCAGTACATCAAATGCACCGCTCGGGGTGACGTTAGGTACAACTTGATGTTTTAGGGTCTTACTTCGACTGTACTCCAGATTTATGTGGACTAGATGTAAACAGCGCAGTGACGTCAACGAAAGCAGGGTGCTCCACGTAAAAATTCTTCCCACGTTTCGTCTTACACACTGGAACTCTCGAATTATGACGAAAAGTGATGCTTAGATGCCAAGAATATCTGCTTTGGTGCCATCTGGGACGGCGTCAGACTGTCCGTTGCACTCAGCATCTCTTTCTTTCTTTTTTTTTTCAGGTTAGCGCGAATGCCATCCCGACTTTCAAAAATTATGCGCCAGAAGGTCGTGCTTTTTTATGTAATTTATTTATTTATTAACGTTACAACATAACATCTTTACAACAATGCATGAAAAGAGATGTAATTGTGGATGCATGTCAATATTATACAGAATCGAAATCCTTTAAAGAAAACAGAATTAAAAACAAAAACAATTGTAAAGTGTGACATTTTTTTTTTTTTTTTCATTTATTGAATTTCAATTCCCCCCGAAGGGGGCGGGCTGGCAGCAGCTTAGTATGTCGCTCTTCAGCCGACAGAGTTTGTGACAAAGATCAAGAGAACAAATAATAAAAAACAGGCGATAAAATCGGAGACTTAGAGAGTAACAAGGCGAAAAGAAATCGTGGAACTTAAAACAACAAAGAGGGATGATGATGCTAATAAAAATATATACGAAGCAGACAGGGAAAAAAGTAGACAATTAAAAAACACGGCGACAGTCTGGATTTTGTTCGCAAAGGACATAAAATTCACACCTAGCGACAGCATGGTTTCTGTTCGCAACACGAGAAAGACAAACAACACTGAATAGTCACTGGAACACTGCACTAAAAAGTTGGCAAATGTGACACCACAGTCGAGAGCAGGTGGGGGGAAACTGGACAGAAGATGGGAAAACAAAAAAGGGGGGAAAGGAGAGAAAAAGCGAAGGGGGGAACCGGGAAAGGAGCTGATGGAGGATGGGGACCCATAAGAGGGGTGGGAGGCAGACGCGACAGGGAGTGGGGTAGGCAGAGGAGGGGAATACAAAAGGACTGGGGGGGAGAAGGGAGGTAGGGAGAGGTTTAGTGGGGAGAAAACAGGACGGAAGGGGGTGGGGGAAGAGGGAGCCCAGGGAAAGGACAGAGGAAAGGAGGGGGAGTGAGGATCAGAGTTGATAGGAAGGATAAATGGAGGGAGAGAGGGCATCATCCGGGAGGGGGAGTTGACGGAAGCCACCTTGGGAAAAGAGATGGAGGGTGTAGAGATGGAGGGTAGGGGGGACACAACGGTGAAGACGTGGCAGGGGGCGGGGATGAGAGAGGAGAGGAGCAACCAGGGGGTGAGGGGGTTCAAGACGGCGGGAGGTGTAGAGGATGCGGATATGTTCGAGGAATATGAGCAGATGGGGGAACGGAATGAGATCATAGAGGATCCGCGTGGGGGACGGGAGGCGGATACGGAAGGCGAGGCGCAGTGCATGACGCTCAAGGATCTGGAGGGACTGATAGAATTTGGGGGGGGCAGATATCCAGGCAGGACTGGCATAACAGAGGATGGGACAGATTAAGGATTTGTAGGTGTGGAGGATGGTAGAGGGGTGCAACCCCCATGTCCGGCCAGAGAGGAGTTTGAGGAGTCGGAGGCGGTTGTGGGCTTTGGAGTGGATGGAGCGGAGATGAGGGATCCAGGTGAGGTGACGGTCAATGGTGAGGCCAAGGTAGGTGAGGGTGGGGGTGAGGCGGACAGGACGTGCGCAGACAGTAAGGGAGAAATCCAGGAGCCGGAAGGAGCGAGTGGTACGACCTACGATGATTGCCTGGGTCTTGGAAGGATTGAGTTTCAGGAGCCATTGGTTACACCATGCAGCAAAAAGGTCAAGGTGAGTCTGGAGAAGGCGTTGGGACCGTTGGAGGGTAGGAGCGAGGGCGAGGAATGCGGTGTCATCAGCATATTGCAATAGGTGTACTGCAGGGGGGGGGGGGGGGGTTGGGGCATATCTGCCATGTACAGGAGGTAGAGGAGAGGGGAGAGGACAGAGCCCTGGGGCACACCGGCAGAGGGGTAGAAGGTGTGGGAATTGGCATGATGGATGGTAACATAGGAGGGGCGGTGGGAGAGGAAGGAGGCCACCAGACGGATGTAGTTGATAGGAAGGGCGTAGGTTTGGAGTTTAAACAGGAGACCGGGATGCCAGACACGGTAGTAGGCCTTTTCGAGGTCAAGTGAGACAAAAATGGCGGAGCGACGGGAGTTAAGCTGGAGGGAGAGGAGATGAGTGAGGCGGAGGAGTTTGTCATCAGCAGAGAAGGAAGGTCTAAAGCCACATTGGGTGTTTGGGAGGAGGTGGTTTTGGTGGAGGTGGAGATGGATGCGCTGGGAAAGGATGGATTCCAAGAGCTTGCTGAACACCGATGTGAGACAAATAGGATGATAGGAAGAGGCATCAGATGGAGGCTTATTGGGTTTGGAGAACATCAGGATACGGGAGGTTTTCCACAGGTCGGGATAGAAGCCAGTGGCAAGGACGACATTGTAGAGGGTGGCAAGGAGGGAAAGGAAGGAGGGAGGGCAGTGTTTGAGGTGGCGGTAGGTAACGCAGCCGTGGCCGGGAGCAGTGTTGCGTTTAGTGCGGAGTGTGAGGCTGATGTCCTGTGGAGTGATGGGAGTGTTAAGTTCAGATGGTGGGGTGTGGCCCAAGTACTGGAAGCTAGGAGCAAGGGGAGGAACAGAGGTATTCGTACGGTCCATGACATCAGGGAAGAGGGAATAATCAAAGTGGGGATCATCTGGGATGGAAAAAACATCAGAGAGGTGGGAGGCAAAGTGGTTGGCCTTACTGAGGTTGTCAGGAAAGGGACGGTCATTAAGGAGGAGAGGGTACGGGGGGGGTGGGGTGGTTCCCAGTAAGGCGGTGGAAAGCAGACCAATACTTGGAAGAGTTGATGGGGAGCGTGGTGTTGAGTTGTGTACATGTCTGGCGCCAGGCTCGGCGTTTCTTCGCAACAAGCAGGTTGCGGATGTGTCGCTGTAAGGACCACATCAGGAGTGGTGTTAATTTCGGGCCGGGTGTGCTGAGGCAGGGGAACCATGTCTCTCTGGAGAGTGGTGAGAAACTGATGCCACCGCCGGAGGTCGGCAGGATCACGGCTGTGGATATTGAGGTCGGCGGCAATCACGTAGGTGTAAAAGGTGCGGTCAATGTGGGCCAGGAAATCGTACGGGATGGGGGTGCGAGGGCGGACATAAATGGTGGCACAGGTGATGGTAAGGGTGGGGAAGAAGAGGCTGAGGGTGAGATGCTCGGCAGGATTGTTAAGGAGAGGTTGGGGCCGGACAGGGAGGTGCTTGAGGTGGCCTATAGCATCTCCGCCACGCGCGAGAGGGTACGGGTTATCGGTGCGGTGTAGAATGTAAGGAGCCGTGGAGATGGAGATACGTGGTTGAAGGAAGGTTTCATTTAGGACGAAGGCATCCACGCGGTGCTGACGTAGGGTGTGGAGGAAGAGGAGTTTGTGGGTGGGCAGGGAGCGAATGTTGTGGTACAGGATACGGTACGGTTGTTGTACCATGGGAGTGGAGAGTTAGACAAGGGTGGTGAGGGGGGTGAAGGTGAAGTGGGCCTGGTTGTGGGAGTATGTGGCATAGGTGGTAAGATGGAAGATGGAACGGGCAGCGAGGGCGATTTGGGAAAGAGTGTGTGAGCGCTGGAAGGGGTGGATGTTTTGGAGCACAATGGTGGTGAAACGGATGATGTCCTCAGCAGTAGGGGGGGGGGGGGCGGAGCGAGTTGTTGGGGTGGATGGGGTCATCAACAGGATGGACAGGCACGGTGAGCTCAGGGGTTACTGGTGGAGGTTTCGCTTTACACTTCGAGGAGTAGGTAGGATGTGGTTTGTTGCAAGTGTTGCAGGAGGGGGGAGAGGTGAGGTTGGGGCAATGCTTGAGGAAGTGTGAAGCTTTGCAGTGGGGACAAGTAGGGGGGTTCTTGCAGGCAGAGGTAATGTGGTCGTTGTAGGTGAGACAGCGTTGGCAGCGGTAGGATTGGACTGGGGAACGGGAGGGGTCCACCTTATGGCACTGATTGTAGATGAGGGCTCCCTCGGTGAGGAGGCGGTCAATGGAGGAGGAGGATTCGGTGAATATCCGCATGAGAAAAGTCGGCCCGGCATCATTGAAGATGCGACGGGCCGAGCGGATTTCAATGTCGGGTCGGGAGTTGAGTTCCGCCAACACCTCAGCCTCCGTGATCACGGGGCGAAGCTTCGTGATCACAGCGGTGAAGGTTGGCGGACGCCGGGGAGGTTGAGGCTGACGGGGAGAGGACGGGGTGTGGTAGGGGGTGAGGGTTGCACATTGGCCAAATTGGATACGGGGGATGCGGGAGAGGAGATCGGTGTGGAGGGAAGCACTGGGGGATTTTATGAGGACCGAGTCCTTACGAGGAATCAGTTGGGAGATGGGAGCATTGGGGTAGTATTTCCGGATGGTGAGGGTGAGGGAGCGGGCATCAAGGAATTGAGGGTCAGGATTGGAGAGGACAAGGGTGTGGGTGGCAGGCGTGGCGGGGGCAGGGGTCGGAGCCGCGTCCATGGGGGTGGGGGGGTCACGGGGGTTGGGGGTTTTTTTGGAGGAGACTGCGTGGGAAGGGTCAACATTTGGGCGCTTTGAAGGTTTCGTGGGCACGACCGGGTGGAGAGGGGCCAGGGGTACGGGTTGCAGGGGGAGATGGCGGGGGGCAGGACCACCCTGAGCAGCAGATGAGGCAGACGAAGGGGGCGTGGGTGTCACTGAGACTGTGGAACGTCGAGCAGAGATCTGCGCTGGCTTGGAGCCCGTCGGAGGCGGTGCGGGGAGCGGCGGAAAGTCAGTAGCTGTCGATGGGGCGACAGTGATAGGGGAGGAGGAGTTGGGGGTGGTTACAGCCGAAAGTGGCGCAGGGGTGGGGTGGACAGGGAGAGAAGGAAGGACGGGAAGTGGGGTGGAGGAGGAGCTCCATGTGATGGTGGTTGGAGCAGTGGAGGGAGAGGTGAAAATGATAGTGGTGGTGGTGGTGGTGGTGGGTTGGGACATGGTGGCGGCGCGCGAGAAGGGCGGCGGCGGCGACCAGACGGCGACGGCGGCGAGCACCGGCAGGCGGCAGGCAACGGCGGCGAGCACCGGCAGGCGTCGGCGGCGAGGAGGACCGGACGGCGAGCAGTATTGATGGCCAGCAGACGACACGGCAAGGAAACGGCGGGAACCTTCCACGTCGAAGTTGCACCCTGAGAATAGCCCAGGCAGTGAAACTCTTCGATAAAGACGAGAGGGAATCCAACCCTCGAATGTCTGTGACAAATTTTTCACAGAGTACTTTTGGCAACTATCCTAAAGATACGTGTATGAGTTGTGAAATTTAAACCAATTGAAATAAGTGTATCATATAGTAAAGTAAAGAGAAAATGGACAACTCTAATGAAAAATGGGAAACAAAATGGATACTTTGGAAATCCCAGCAAGCAGAAGACGGCAGGAGGTGTATGGTGGAGATTCGTACCCATCCGGCTGCACGTAGTGTACAAGAGTGACGCGAGAGAGCAGCAGCTGGGCGCAGTGGAGAGTAGCCGGACTCGAGTAGTACGGACTGCCACCGACAGATGGTAGGCGCGAGCTGCAGAGCATGAATCTCTGTATAGGGAAAGTATGGCCGCCTGCTGCTACATTGACTACTGCAGAGTATTTAGCCGTGGCCTGTGTTTATTAAAGAAGTACTCTTAGCTCTCTAATGCAGTGCTAAAACTGATCAGTGGCTTCAAACGGAACATGTCGGATATTTTTCTACAAAAAATCTCAACAAATTAAAGCTAAATGAGTAGAAAAGCATTTGTTGTTGGGACCATAACAGTTTTTACCTGCTATTCTTTATTAATAGCGAAAGCAGATTTCGCAGTTCGTGATACGGTATCGAGTTTCAACACCTGTTTTCGTAATTAGCGTTAAATTGATCCTACCCAATAGTCAGGACAAAAGGGAACCAATATTAGGTCGCAAGTGCAGGGTAAAATCAATCGCTAATTTGAAGCTCTATATCAACTTACTTCTTGTTCCTGCTACTCCGTAGTACGAAAATTCGCCAAATGTCTCTTTTGTTATACGAAATAAAGCATTGCATTCATATATAGTAAATAGAATCGATAAACGTGCCTTTATGATTACGCATGCTTTATATTTTTGCCAGGCCTACCTCACAAAATATTTTCTGCATATACTTCTTCATGGCATTAGGAGAATGATTACGAAAGTACCAGAGAATACAATATTTTTGAAATTTGTTCAAATAAAACTAGTCGTATCATCAAAAGTAGGCTGTAGGAAACAGTAACAAGTCTACTCTTTATTAGTATACTACAGATCTTCGGCAACATTGCACCAGAAATAATAGTCTCCCAGTAACGTTAATGTTTACTGAATGTAAGGTTGTACTTGCATCGTGCATAAATGTTTTTTTTTTTACTTTTTTATTGTGTTGAAGAAAGTACAATTTATTTTTGTGAGCATCCTAAATATACGTTTAAACCATACTCTATAGTCAGTCAGGTCAAATTTTTTACGAGTCATTATAACTTTGTACAGTCCCACTCACTATTTTTTGTTTTATCTGCTAGCAGAGGCAGTTTTGTCTCTAAGACTTCTATTTTGTAATTAAATTACTATTAAACCATCCTATTACCTCTTCTGACTTTTCTTTGCTGTTCAAATGGATTGGAAAGCAAGTAACAGAAATGTAAAAGAAGACAAAAGGCCAGAAATGAATAAAATTAACTGAATGGTTAAGTCGAGTTCCTGCAATCTTTCCCATTGGGACCAAGATAAACCCAAAACCAAGAAAATGTATAAAAACTCTAGCTCCAGTCTTCAGACATTGAAATTAAAATAATTAGCCTGGAGATGCTCCTGATGGTAGCATGAAATTAGCCGAATTAGGTGTAAACAGCAGTCCCACAGGGAACTTATAAATGTCATTTCTGTCACTACCAATAAGGGAGCATTGTACTAGGCTTGCTAATAGATTTGTTTGTTAAATTTACGTTTATCTTTGAATATAGCTTCCAAATAAATGATTTGTCATTCGACTGTATGAAGGTAAATCATACGCTGGAAATGTGACTGCAGCAGATATTTTATGCAAGTATATCACATTTAAAATAAGTTGCAGGACCAAGAAAGGAAAAAAGAAATAGGTTTTGGCTTGAAAGCTAGGCTGGAGTTTGTACAGTGTATTAGTAGAAAATCTGAATCTCGCCCAATACCTGTTAACAGAAAGGGGCATGTTTCATAATAGCACTGAACATCTACACTCTATATCTGAAAATGTTTGATGGAATGTATTTACCACATGGTATTACTGAAAGTGTTGTTCTACTTTGAAGACAATGTGTGCACTATTATTTGTAACATGTGTCATTAAAAACATCCTGAAAGAATGTGTTATTTTACATTTATACCCCCTTAGCTTAATAGCTGATAACAGGTCTATATAAATATCTTTAAATTTCAAAGTAAACCTGCATTACTGGACGAGAACAATTTATTTAGGCTTCTTATTAACCACTGATTTACTTTGGGAATGGCTTAAAATTACCCAGAGCATTTTATGTAAGTAAAATAATGTGTTGTCCACAACTGACCTAAACTTAGCCAGAATGGCAGTGTAAGCTTATCAGTATAAATATTAAAATATTATAGCAAAAGGTCAGTATGTTTATATTTTCACTATCAAAAGCACTCAGTAACTTTAACTACAACACGTGTTGCAACAAGTAACATATTTTGTGGGCAGTATTTTCAAGAAATGGTCTAAAGTGGTGCAAAGTTAACCCAGTTGACTGCATTTCCATTCACATATTCATGGATTTGTACATAAATTGCTAGATTATGAAGATAAATAAAAATAGCAGCATATATCTGACAGAACACAGTGGACATTCAGTTCCTCAGATTCCCTAATAATGCTTACAATGACGTATTTTGTAATGAGAACTGGAAAAAAATGGCCCTGTGTAATGGTAACCTTTTGTTTGTTTCCATCTTGAGGTATTACCACCCAACATAACAACTAATGCATGAGAAGCTTGGAAGGGCAAGATTTGATGGAGGTATGGTATCATTAACAATGGTGCAGCCAATGCTTCAATCACATTCCAATGATGGAGTAACCTCATTCATCATGAGAACAGCATGTTTTTCCTCTGGTAACGTGAGCTAAAGCTCGACTTTCAGATAACTCACGAGCTCCCTCAGCACACCATGTCTAAATTCAATGTTCTGTAGCGAACATATCGGGGTTCTGTCTGAAGGAAATGGCAATTTATTTTCCAGCAGGACTTTGTACCCCATACCGTGACAAGCTAGTCTAATGTTTAGCCCTTTTGCAGTGTTTTGACTGACCATTTTCTACCTTTAAGTGTCCCCTTTGTTCGTACTGCAAACTGATCTGCAGCGATAAACCGTGCACACTGGCAAGGAGGTTGTCTTTCTCTAAACACGCTCTTCTCTCCTTTGTCTGAGAGAGGTTGAGTTTTATCTTTAAAGCTTCAATTGCAGCCTGAAGCTGCTGTTCTGCAGGGTGGTGACTTCTCCTTCTATTGGGTCCAAGTTCTTTGCAGGACTGGTGTCATTGGTGACATTCGAAGGCTCTCGAACCTCTGAAACACAAATTTGTAATATTACAATCTTCGAAAATATGAAAGCATTTAATACTATAATATGGTTATAAGTTGCCAGTAATTGTTCCTCAGTAGGTCATGTATGTGATTGAAAGATTCATAATACGCTAAAATCTTAGTTTCAAGGGACAGAAGCAAATCCATGACAATCTGAGTGGTAATATTCCAGGTATGCTCTTAATACTATGAAAAGGAAAAGTAATGCCATATACTAAACTGAAATTGTAGGTGACCAATTATATTTAATTCCCAACAGACACTACTGTAGTGTTTCCAAAAATCTGTAAGCTCTTTGCTAGGTACCACAGAAATCTGACTGCAATAGAATGTAAGTAACACAGCTTCACCGTGCAACACTTCAATAGCAATGGAACACGTGAGGCTCGAATACTTGAATTACAAGAGCTGTGGGACCAGCGGTACTTACCGATGTGGGTTGTAGTGCGAGTTATGTTTAAGTGCAAATAAATATTACTTACAATAAATGATTATATAATCATGACCAAACCTAACCACAACATTAGACATATAAGCACCTGTTGTACCACATATTGCCAACAAATCCAAAGCTCTGTATGCAGAGTTTTAAAAACATAAATGGTACGGAAAGCCACAGCCTATGAAGTAAACTTCAAACAGCTGTGGTAACAAATCAAAGTATCTATTTTTTCAATATAATAGAGGGAAACATTCCACGTGGGAAAAATATATCTAAAAACAAAGATGATGTGACTTACCGAACGAAAGCGCTGGCAGGTCGATACACAAACAAACACAAACACACACACAAAATTCAAGCTTTTGCAACAAACTGTTGCCTCATCGGGAAAGAGGGAAGGAGATGGAAAGACGAAAGCATGTGGCTTTTAAGGGAGAGGGTAAGGAGTCATTCCAATCCCGGGAGTGGAAAGACTTACCTTAGGGGGAAAAAAGGAAGGGTATACACTCGCGCGCACACACACACACACACATATCCATCCACACATATACAGACACAAGCAGACATCTCACAAGCAGACATATTTAAAGACAAAGGGTTTGGACAGAGATGTCAGTCGAGGCGGAAGTGAAGAGGCAAAGATGATGTTGAATGACATGTGAGGTATGAGTCGCGGCAAGTTGAAACCTACCTAAAACCTCTTTCCTCATCACCTTAGCCAGCTACATCCTGAGCCACAACTTCTTCACTTTTGAAGGCCAGACATACCAACAATTAAAGGGAACAGCCATGGGTACCAGGATGGCCCCCTCGTAGGTCAACCTATTCATGGGTCACATAGAGGAAACCTTCTTGGTTAGCCAGGCCTGCCAACCCAAAGTTTGGTACAGATTTATTGATGACATTTTCATGATCTGGACTCACAGTGAAGAAGAACTCCATAATTTCCTCTCCAACCTCAACTCCTTTGGTTCCATCAGATTCATCTGGTCCTACTCCAAATCCCATGCCAGTTTCCTTGACGTTGACCTCCACCTGTCCAATGGCCAGCTTCACACGTCCGTCCACATCAAACCCACCAACAAGCAACAGTACCTCCATTATGACAGCTGCCACCCATTCCACATCAAACGGTCCCTTCCCTACAGCCTAGGTCTTTGTGGCAAACGAATCTGCTCCAGTCCGGAATCCCTGAACCATTACACCAACAACCTGACAACAGCTTTCGCATCCCGCAACTACCCTCCCGACCTGGTACAGAAGCAAATAACCAAAGCCAGTTCCTCATCCCCTCGAACCCCGAATCCCCCACAGAGGAACCACAAAAGTGCCCCACTTGTGACAGGATACTTTCCGGGACTGGACCAGACTCTGAATGTGGCTCTCCAGCAGGGATACGACTTCCTCAAATCCTGCCCTGAAATGAGATCCATCCTTCATGAAATCCTCCCCACTCCACCAAGAGTGTCTTTCCGCCATCCACCTAACCTTCGTAACCTGTTAGTTCATCCCTATGAAATCCCCAAACCACCTTCCCTACCCTCTGGCTCATATCCTTGTAACCGCCCCCGGTGTAAAACCTGTCCCGTGCACCTTCCCACCACCACCTACTCCAGTCCTGTAACCCGGAAGGTGTACACGATCAAAGGCAGAGCCACATGTGAAAGCACCCACGTGATTTACCAACTGACCTGCCTACACTGTGAAGCCTTCTATGTGGGAATGACCAGCAACAAACTGTCCATTCGCATGAATGGACACAGGCAGACAGTGTTTGTTGGTAATGAGGATCACCCTGTGGCTAAACATGCCTCGGCGCACGGCCAGCACATCTTGGCACAGTGTTACACCGTCCGGGTTATCTGGATACTTCCCACCAACACCAACCTATCCGAACTCCGGAGATGGGAACTTGCTCTTCAGTATATCCTCTCTTCCCGTTACCCACCAGGCCTCAATCTCCACTGATTTCAAGTTGCCGCCACTCATACCTCACCTGTCATTCAACATCATCTTTGCCTCTTCACTTCCGCCTCGACTGACATCTCTGCCCAAACTCTTTGTCTTTAAATATGTCTGCTTGTGAGATGTCTGCTTGTGTCTGTATATGTGTGGATGGATATGTGTGTGAGTGTATACCCGTCCTTTTTCCCCCCAAGGTAAGTCTTTCCGCTCCCGGGATTGGAATGACTCCTTACCCTCTCCCTTAAAAACCACATCCTTTTGTCTTTCCCTCTCCTTCCCTCTTTCCTGATGAGGCAACAGTTTGTTGCGAAAGCTTGAATTTTGTGTGTGTGTTTGTGTGTCTATCGACCTGCCAGCACTTTCGTTCGATAAGTCACATCATCTTTGTTTTTAGATATATCTATTTTTTCAGATAGGTATAATGTTTAACTGCAAATTAGAATACGGTGTATACAGTGTCCAATGGCAAGCTGTAGAAACGATGTAGCTGGAAGGTATAAGAAAGGACATTGGTTTTTATTTCTTCAGATACCAATACAAGTGAACTGTTTATGTAAGAGATTGAGCCATTTCTGGCTCGTGTTATGCTTTGCATTAAACCTCGGTTGCTATTCTGTGATTAGTCTCCCGCCGTTATTGATTTTGTGGTGTTATCCCCTCTCTCCACAAAGTGGCAGCAGCAGCCAGTAGTGATATTTGCAGCCTCGTAATGTCTTTGGCCCCGCGCTTACAGTTTCCGAATGGGCCACGTGCGGGAGTAGGTCGGTTGGCGTGGAGCATCGAGGAAGTCTCCGTGGTGCGTGGTTCGGCCGCCAGCCCCAACTGTTCACACTGTGATGCCCAAATTTCGTTGTGAGTTGTTGGGACATTCCCACGAGCAACAGCGTGTGTTTTCAAGCTGGCGACGTTCTAGCCATCCTACTGTGGAGTTTAACTTAACTCGATTATTTTGAATCGAAGTGCACCAGCGGAATCTTCTGCATTGTGGCCGTTAACGTTCCAGTTACCTGCCCTGGCAGTTGATGAAAATTCCGGCAGTATGTTTTGCTCGTCGTGTCGTGGCTGTCCAGCATGGCATGTAGTTTGACAGCTGCATGTTTAATTCATTGTGGGTGCCGATACCTTTTGCGTTGTTCCATTGAACTCACTGTTGTGTGCTGGTTGGGTGGAGTGTAAGTTATCCTAATACTTGGTCCATTGACTGTCTGTCGGTTGGGTTGCCGTCAGTTTGAGAGTTGTTGGGCCGACTGCCTGCCTCACCTAAGCGAGTGTTAGTGTTTGAATTCCATGCCAGCCCTTGGAAACGTCTGAGTGCAGTTTGATGTACTGTCTTTTCTTATTTGTCCTTGTTGTTTGTTTCTGTATGGCTTCTAGCCCATTTTAAGTTAAAGTTGTTTGCCCTTAAGGCGTGACATTGTTTGGGCCTTCAGCCTGATTTTAAGAAATGCTATAAGATAAGGCCTTCTGCCTTTTAAATTCAAATTCCAGTTTTGGGTTTTAAGTTATAGGCAGTCAGCCGGTTTTAAATTAAAGTTGTTTTGCCCTTAAGGCTTGAGATTGAATGGCGCATTTAGCTGGGAATAAAGTTCTAAAATAAATGTTTGGCTTGGTCTGTTTTTAATGTTTACTTTACTCTTGTAATGTTTGTCAAATGAATAAAGTACTATGTTTGAGTGCAACTGACAGCCATTCATTGTGGCCCCTTTCCACAAATTAAACTATCTGTCCTGTCTTGCAGGTATAGCAGAGGATTTCAGAGATGTGGCCCCATTTGCTAAATTACCGTGTGACAAAGTATTTTGCTCCCACCATCAACAGAGCCTGGACACGTCAGTTTGAAAAATATACAGCTGTTATAAATGAAATGTTAGAGCCTGCTTCTGTACACAACTGATGGTTAGAATGAGAGTATCACTCCCGTGAGAAGTATGACATTCTTATTTATTTATTTTTTTTTTTTTTTTTCGAATACCTACAATGTATGTCGTGCACTCACAAGATACCTGTCAGTTATATTATTAGTCACACTGGGATGAGATGTCCTTGAGATCTTTTGCAGACTCACTGACTGTAGCTTAGGAGTTCTGCTTTTCAGGAGGCCTCATTCATTGAACTGAATCCTGTAACACCATAAGTCTTACGCTGTGTGGATTTATTTTGCTTTTGTTTTATTTAATGTTACATCGTTGAGCTTCTGTAAATATTGTTTGACTGAAATGATAACACAAAATTATATACTCCTCTCTTTGTTAAAACTTTGATGTCATGATTTGAATGTGTGCAGTGTAGTACACCTGTCATTTAAATTCTTTGTCCCATTTGGAGGAAACAAAACTTACTATATGTAATTGTAATTTCTGTGTGAATAATTTTTTGTAGAAATGTCAATATGTGCTAATGTTCTGTTTTATTTAATGCATTTGGTTGCTGTTATGTAAACTGCTGATCCTCACTTAGGGTTCTTAGTTATTCTGTATGTAAAACTTGTCGTGGTTCCCCTCAGGAACGGAACTGTGTAGCGCGTGCAAATTGTTGTGGGCCTAGGTGGAAAAGGCGGAACCAAGACTCAGTCGGGGACGAGCTACCAAACTGTGCACTGCCATGTTAAAGTTGTATATAGTGTTGGTTCCGAGAGAGGCTTTTTCTGTCACTTTCCAATGCCTCGGATGGATGGATAAATAGGTGGAACGATTCTGGCATTGGTATCCATCATCTCCACCAAGAAGGAACAGAGTCCAGCAATTCTGCCTGCAAATCCACCTTCCAACATACAGTTGCCACCACATTGTGCAATCACTGTAACGGAATACTATAATAATGTACAATGAAGGATCAGCTTATTGGATGTATTAGTGTGCTCAAATATAAGGTAGCTTATAATTGAATTCATGTACCTACCTTGATTTTTCCCTATCACAACACCTTTCAGGTTCCTCCTCATTTAAACTATGATTACCGAGTGTCCTAGTTTTTGGAAAAAATGAAAGCCCTCAGAACATTAAATAATGTTGTTTGATCTTTGGTGAGAAGGAAGTATTCAGATTTACTGTGGATTTAATGAAATTGTGGGAGGTAGTAAATGTAGTCTTGTGAAAGCCTCCCAGGGATGGAAACAGTCTAATTTAAAGTTTTGTGGAGTTTCAAAGATTCCTATTTCATCAGTTACTTGCAAGTAGAAGACTATGGTAATAAAGACAATTATCAATTTCTTTTATAAATGAAAGCTCCTAAAATTGAGGCTAATAAAGTGTTGCTTAGTTAATGATCATAGTGCTATCTATAGTACATTTTAAAAGGTGAGTCAGTTTCTTGCAAATTTGTCAACATTGTGTTTGCTGTAGTAAAAGTGGAAAACTGCTTTAGTAGAAAACTATATGTTCATGATTGCTAAGTGTTTGTCTCTCTTGTGTATTGGAAGTGCATATTAATAGTATAACAGGATACACAGTCTGTCTACTGTGCTAATGCTAGGTAACAAGTAATGGAAAGATCACTATTTATGAAAACCATAATTTATTTATTCGAAAGACAGTGAGAAGTAACCTGTTAGTGAATTTCAACTAACTTTCATTTTAAATAGTTAAGTATTTAACTGAGAGAGACTTAACCTATGTCCAATTTATGATCCTGCAGTGAATGTTGATAGTAATGTTATAAAGACCATTCAGTTTGAACAAACCCTGAAAGTAATAGTGTGTTCCGGTATCTTTTATATTTTGCCAATAGTTTGTGCTGTTCTAGCTGTTAGCTTCAATCTTACTGTAAACTTATTTATGTGCCAGAGTTCATTGCACTCACGTGTGACAAAGTATAGGTTGTGTTTATCCGTCAAAGTTACTAATAACTACTTTCTTGAACAAGAATGTTAATCATTCTCTTGCCTAATTAGGCTGGCGACCGTTTTCTTTACTCTCTAAACAGTATAGCTAAGTAAAATATTATTTGTTACTGTTCAAATGTTTACGTAATTCTTTCACTTCCGATAAGCCACTTCCATTAGGTACAATACGGTCAACATAACAAAATTCCTCACAGAGGGTAACACTACTCTGTTGTTTTATACCATAATTACTGTAACAAAATAATTCTGTTTTGCAAACTGCCTCCAGCTTCGAGGTTATGGTATAGCAGTAGCGAGCAGGAGTGTTGTAATCCCCCTACCAGATAGTGCTCTCACGCAACGAAACCCCCACCACTTCGACTGTACCCACCCATACAATACTGTCTGCACAGGTATGGGACAATACTTTACTCTTAACACACTGCTTTCACATTTCAGCTTGGCCACAAGTAACTCAACTGTCACCTAGCCATCCTAACCTAATCCTCTGGTTACACTACAGATCAGTCATCACAACAAAACACGTATTCAGTCTTGTTATGTCAGTGTTCATTTAGGGCGATAAAGTATGTCTTTACACAATCTGAAAATTAATTTGCATAAGAATAGAGCGTCTGAAATGTAAGGTTACAGAAGAATGGTGAAGATTGTGTGGGTATACTGGATAACTAAATAGATGGCACTGAATAAATCTGGTAAGAAGAGAAATTAATGGCACAACTAAAAAATGGGACTGACTGTTAGGACACGTCCCGAGGCATCGAGGAATCGTCAAGTCAATTTGGTACTGGAAACTTATTACCTGTAGACATACTCTCACTGAAGAAACAAATACAACATAACTGACATTGCTTTTGCATAAATGCAAAAATGTGCAGAGGCACAGGTCATTGTTGTGTGGAGAGCAGTTCTTCTACCAAGACTTCAGCTGATGGAAATTGGAATAATCTCTACATTGACAAACTGTTGCTCACTAGAAAGTGGTGCATCAACGTGGAGATCTGCCTTGACAGTTATTCACAATGCAAGACACTCCACCAATTGTTGATTCTCTGCAAGCCTTCCTGCACTTTGCTGCAATCTTCCAGATTCTCAGCCTCCATACAGACAAATAGCCTCGCATAACTACTGCAGCTCCAGTTATGCAGTATTTCATTCTTTTGCAATGTACAAGGAATTTCCATATTTTTTTTAACCTTGTTTGACTTAAGCAGTATATTTTCCACCTTCATTTGCGTTGTAAGGAAATGAAAATCCATCATTCTGGCTGAAACAGCTGTGTCACATATGGCAGCTGAAGAAAATCAGGAAAGTAAAGCAGATAAATGGAAATAAATAATGGCCACAAAATCAAACTCACTATACTTCAGTCACGACTAAAAGCTTTTATATATATACATATAGTTTGGGAATAATTCTCAAACATAACGATGAACAGAAACTGTCATGACTTTCAATTAAGAAGAAAACATCTACTGTGAACCACTTTGTGTAGTGTAAACCAACTTTTGGTCAAAACATCTGTCAACTGAATATCAGTTTCAAGTTTATGCACTGAACAAATTTCCTCTCTGTTTATTTTCTTTACTTATCACTAATTCAGTTTGAGGCAATATTCAGTTGCCTGCTACTCAGCCACTGATCTGATGTGAAAAGCCTTGAGGAAGATTGTGTCCATCTCGATGGAGACCGCATAGTAAGAGAGAAGCTCTGTCTGTTGGATGAATCCTGATAGTCTGTCCTTACTCCTGTGGTCAATGGTACATTAAACACTAATCTTCACACAATGGAAAATCCATTACGTAATAGTGACAATGTTATGAAAAGGGTAGTTGCTACTCACCACATAACAGAGATACTGAATATATGTTGTCTAATTGTGATGAATGCCTGTTTGGCTGAAAGCTTTGTTTGACAGTCTTTTTGTTGTGCCTAACTGTGAATCAGCATCTGCACTATATAGTGAGTAGCACCTATCCTGTTTATAATATTGTCAAACAAACTTCCTGTTTTATTGCTGTGATATGACAAAGCAATCCAGGTACTGTCAGTGTGACTATTTTAAACCAGACAATTGCTTTTGTTGTTATAACCAGTGCTTGATTTGTGATAGCATACCATACTGATACCTCTGGTAAAAAACCATTAAAATAATGTTTTAAAGACATTAATGAGAAACATTCAGTGGTAGGTCACAGTTACTGGTACCACTACTTTTTCACAAATCAAGCACTGGTCATAACAGCTGCTACTTCTGCTTGTTCTATTTCTTCAAGATCATGTCATATCCAAAATGACAAACCAAACAAAATATGTAGAAGAACTCAGTGTTCATTTTCAGAGCCCATTATGCACTCTCACACACTGATCAATCTGAAATTACAAGCAGAGGAGGGGTGACGTGTGGGAAGAATCAAAGGAAAAGAAATAGAAGCTGTGTATCATTGGCTGAGTGTGTTACAACTGGGTTTTTATACCTTATTCTAAACATATACACACTGAATCTTTGCTGAGGTTTCTCGGACAGATGAATATTCAGTATCTCTTCATTCCATTCACGTTGCTGGAAGTTATGCAGTCAGAAGACTGGTTCAGTAACATCTGACTGCAAACCCAGAACTTCATGGAATATTTCCTCACAACAAGAGAGAAATGTAGGTTCAAGTCGCAGTCCGGCAGGAATTTTCATGTCACTAATACGTATTACATGGGTAGCCAATACTGCTAATGTCTAACAGTGCACAATAATCGAATAAATGTCAAGCAACTGAATATATTATAACAAAACATTCAACATTCCGTGCAGACCCAATCACAAAATATTTTAATTTCATATTTTTCACAGCTTTACTTTTGAAGAAATGTAAGACAACTCAGTCAAAAAATATTATCCTTGGACCTATATTCATTAGTGGATGGAACAATAAACTATTCTCAAAAGTGTGTCGACTCCCCCACTTCCAAGACATACACACACAGGATGTAACATTATGCAATGATTATGTAATTACTTTCCCTGGGTGGGGATGGGAGAAGGGATTGTGAACACACACTCATATACAATGGGACAAAACAACATATGTAAAAGACATAACTCCTTTTGCAATAAACAAATTTATTTTACTGCAGTTGTTTTTAATATGTCATACTAAAGCATCACATTCATTGCAACAGTAACTCCAACACAAGAGATACAAGTGTTGTCCATTTCAATAAACATTACATGATAGTGGGTTTTCACAGGGGAATGTAAACTGTTTCATTTTCTTAAAGTGTATCTGTGATACTACTATTGACAGTGCCCTAACATTAATATATTAACAGACATTAATTTGGCACAGATGGTAAAATATAAAATAGTGATCTTTGGTATACGCCATGGCCTATCCTTAGTAACCATCCCAAAAAAATATAGGGTGGTGGCAGAAGAGGTTCGGTTGTACAATCCTGTAGTTCTGGTGTGGTACTGGATTTGTGATGTGTTTCTGAAAATAAATCAAAGGTATACTGAATGATTTATCAAATACTTTGTGATAGAACCTGGCAGTATAGAAAAGATCAATGGTAAGTAGAATATCGTCACAACAGGTCAAATTAGAAAAGTATTAAACACGTACTGATTAGTAATATGAATTCTGTGTGTAGAGTACACCAATGTGTCGCCAATGAGGTACAAATCAACATCCAATGAAGTACTTATGAGTAAAATCTTCTACATCTGAACAAATATTAAGCTGTGAAATGCTGAAGCACATATCCAGCTAATCTGATCACATATTGCATCAAATCGTAAGTGAGAAGCTGGAGATAGACGCTAGTGTTTAACAACTGTCATTTTGTGGGTGCATCTTCAAGACATTAAGCATTCTCACAGCACTTCACAATATATACATTACTAATGTGGCATGACAAACAAACAATCACAACTTCAAAAGAATAGTGATTTCTTCCACTCACTGGCAATAATGACATCACTGCAAAACAGCTATTCACCCAACTATTCACACACAAAATACTCAAAATTTAATAAAAAATTACAAAAATGAAAACTATTTCTGTTGTAAATTTCACAGGGCCTATATATCTCAAATGAAGACCTCAAAACCAGTAACCCATACAGAACTCAAAAACTCAACACAATTTTCACTTGAGCTACACAACTCCAAATTTCACTTCACCCACATAGTTCAAACAAAGCCCTAGATACAACACTTTCACTTACTCTATCTAAACCAAAGTTCTCAGTACAAAAGACCAAACGATGCTCATATGACTATTATCAGAAATGTATCCTAAACAATGATGGTACATCAGTACCCATGATACCTACCAATAACAATCCAACAATTATCAAACACTAACAAGGCTTCTACCAGTTTTTCCATTCGTCTGCAAAGAATTTGCGTTAGTATATGGCAGCCGTGACATTTTAAACTGATAGTTCAGTAATTTTCACATCTGTCAATGCCTGCTTTCTTTGGAATTGGCATTATAATATTCTTCTTGAAGTCTGAGGGTATTTCACCTGCCTCATACATCTTGCTCACCAGATGGTAGAGTTTTGTCAGGACTGGCTCTCCCAAGGCTGTCAGTAGTTCTAATGGAATGTTGTCTACTACCGGTGCCTTGTTTCGACTTAGGTGAAACATGGACGATAAATAGTTTAGACAAGAAGGGAATAGAAGCTTTCGAAATGTAGTGCTACAGAAGAATGCTGAAGAGTATATGGGTAGATCACGTAACTAACGCGGACATATTGAATAGAATTGGGGAGAAGAGAAATTTGTGGCACAACTTGACTAGAAGAAGGGATTGGTTGGTAGGACATGTTCTGAGGCATCAAGGGATCACCAGTTTAGTATTGGAGGGCAGCGTGGAGGGTAAAAATCGTAGAGGCAGACCAAGAGATGAATACATTAAGCAGATTCAGAAGGATGTAGGCTGCAGTAGGTACTGGGAGATGAAGAAGCTTGCACAGGATAGGGTAGCATGGAGAGCTGCATGAAACCAGTCTCAGGACTGAAGACCGCAACAACAACAACAAGAAAATCCCGAAAATTCATGAAGACTTTCCACCACAACCAATTTAAATATACGCAAACAACTGCACCCATTGCAACAACCTTTGAGCTACTCATAAATACTTATAACTTCTTCACAACAGAAGAAAAAAAGAAAAATATTAAATCTCCGACCACAACAAACACACGACACTAATATTTCCAAACATTAAAATGAAACCATCAGCTAAAATATGCAATTTCAAAGTAACTCACCAGAAAGCCAGCACAAATTCCTTCAGTACCAACATGAAACATTCAATTCACGTCCAACTAATCACTAACAAACATGCAGCTCAACAGAGGGCCTCCAAATACTACAACACACAATCTACATACACAAAGACTCAAAAACATCAAGGCTTACTGCGACATCACATGTCAAAGCAGATGGGTGCAGCGTCAGCACCTGACCTTGCGTGAATTAACTCATGTTAGCACCAGGTACAAAATAGTGATAAGGCAATGATTGCCAATTGACACAAAAAAAAAAAAAAAAAAAAAAAAAAAAAAAAAACAGGGCTAAATTATCAAGAATGAAACTTAATTACTGTTGGAACATTTGCTCACAGTTTGGAGTTTGCATGTTTTTGGTTCAACCCAAGAAGGCCAGTACTGGCCCACAAACAGAATACTTTTATTCAATCTGTCCTACAGCATTTTCTTTCCAAGCAGCACATTTTAACATTGAAATTCTAATACTTACATCCTAAACCATTTACTCCCTAGTGGTACTTGCGATTAATAATGAAGAGTGAATTTACTAGACATTTATTTGATTTGCGAATTTTCTGAATGTCAGGCGGGACATTCATATGAATCCTTGCCTGCTATTTCAGCAGCTTGTTTTGCAAATGCAAATTACGCATTGTATGTCCAGTTTTGTTGCATTTTTTCCTGTTTTAAGCGAGCTTCATCACTATATACTTCTGTGTGAGAGAGAATGTTTGTTTTTGTTAGTCTAGCTCATCAAAGAATAAATCTTAAAGCTAGCAAGTTTTCTTTCTTTGGTTTGTGCCTATCAACAACTCAATACTTCTGTTTTTCAGTGAGCAGCCTCCTGTAATCCTAATGTGTTTCTTTTTTTCGTTAAAACATGCATATGAGCTTCTTTGAGCAGAATTTCACTAGAAATATTTTTTGCCATAATAGATGTCCTCGAAAGATGAACTATATTTCATAAAAACAGAAGAATAAAGTTCAAAAAATTGAATTAAGGGGTGGTGGAGGTAGACGCTCACCAACTAGGGGAGGGAACTTTTCTGTTTCTCACTACTATATCCAGTATGACTATTTTCCGAAAGTTTCAAAAGCTTATAAATAACACAAACTATAGTTTGTCACACGCAAGTGCAATGAACTCTGACACATACATATGTTTACGGTAAGATTGAAGCTAACAGCTAGAGCAGCACAAACTATTGGCAAAATATAAAAGATACCGGAACACATTATTACTTTGAGGGCTTGTTCAAACTGAATGGTCTTTATAACATTACTATTAACATTCACTGCAGGATTATAAATTGGACATAGGTTAAGTCTCTCTCAGTTAAATACTTAACTATTTAAAATGAAAGTTAGTTGAAATTCACTAACAGGTTACTTCTCACTGTCTTTCGAATAAATAAATTATGGTTTTCATAAATAGTGATCTTTCTGTTACTTGTTACCTAGCATTAGCATAGTAGACAGACTGTGTATCCTGTTATACTATTAATATGTACTTCCAATACACAAGAGAGACAAACACTTAGCAATCATGAACATATAGTTTTCTACTAAAGCAGTTTTCCACTTTTATTACAGCGAAACACGATGTTGACAAATTTGCAAGAAACTGACTCACCTTTTAAAATGTACTATAGATAGCACTATGATCATTAACTAAGTAACACTTTATTAGCCTCAATTTTAAGAGCTTTAATTTATAAAAGAAACTGCAAATTGTCTTTATTACCATAGTCTTCTACTTGCAAGTAAATGATTAAATAGGAATCTTTGAAACTCTACAAAACTTTAAATTAGACTGTTTCCATCCCTGGAGGGCTTTCACAAGACTACATTTACTACCTCCAACAATTTCATTAAATCCATAGTAAATCTGAATACTCCCTTCTCACCAAAGATCAAACAACATTATTTAATGTTCTGAGGGCTTTCATTTTTTCCATAAACTAGGACACTCGGTAATCATAGTTTAAATGGAGAGGAACCTGAAAGGAGTTGTGATAGGGAAAAATCAAGGTAGGTACATGAATTCAATTATAAGCTACCTTATATTTGAGCACACTAACACATCCAGTAAGCTGATCCTTCACTGTACATTATTATAGTATTCCGTTACAGTGATTGCACAATGTGGTGGCAACTGCATGTTGGTAGGTGGATTTGCAGGCAGAACTGCTGGACTCTGTCCCTTCTTGGTGGCAATGATGGATACCAATGCCAGAATCGTTCCACCTATTTATCCATCCATCCGAGGCATTGGAAATTGACAGAAAAAGCCTCTCTCAGAATAAACACCATATACAACTTTAACATGACAGTGCACAGTTTGGTAGATCGTCCCCGACTGAGTCTTGGTTCCGCCTTTTCCACCTAGGCCCACAACAATTTGCACACGCTACACAGTTCCATTCCTGAGGGGAACCACGACAAGTTGTACATACAGAATTACTAAGAACCCCAGCAGTTTACGTAACAGCAACCAAACACATTAAATAGAACAGAACATTAGCACACATTGACATTTCTACAAAAAATATTCACACAGAAATTACAATTACATATAGTAAGTTTTGTTTCCTCCAAATGGGACAAAGAATTTAAATGACAGGTATACTACACTGCATACAATCAAATCATGACATCAAAGTTTTAACAAAGAGAGGAGTATACAATTTTGTGTTATCAATTCAATCAAACAATATTTACAGAAGCTCAACGATGTAACATTAAATAAAACAAAAGCAAAATAAATCCACACAGCATAAGACTTATGGATTTACAGGATTCAGTTCAATGAATGAGGCCTCCTGAAAAGCAGAACTCCTAAGCTACAGTCAGTGAGTCTGCAAAAGATCTCAAGGACATCTCATCCCAGTGTGACTAATAATATAACTGATTGAAGTGGCTAATATGATAAATCACTCCATTAACAATTAATGCAACTGCTGATAGTGTACTAAGCACAGTGCTCAGCAGATTACTGCATACTAAGATGGTCACCCCCTCGTAACAAAAAGGTAGTCACACCTGGGGCAGTGTGGCTGCCAAGCTATTTTGAGCTAGATGTAACATATTGATCTGTAGAGCAGCATGATGTCTATGTTTATGCCATATTTAGTGCACTTTTTGTTATAAAAATGATCTGTAAGGTAAATTCAGAAAGCACATACGGGTTAGGAAACAAGTATCTTGTGAGTGCACGACATACATTGTACGAATACTAAAAAAAAACAAAGAAAAAAGAAAAAGAGTGACATACTGTCATTTAACCACATACATTGTACATAATCTAGTTTATTTCATGATAAATAGTTGAGGAGGCCTAACTGGTACATGACTTCAGTATATCGCTGTTTGTTTATCTTACATGCACTGACTAAAAATTTAAATATTACATTCTTTGGTCATGTTTTCATATTTATTGTTACTGCTACAAATTCATAGAGAAATCCATGAAAAACGAAACAATTACAGTCCTTTCATTGGACAGTGTTACAAATGTTCAATTATATTAGTAGGACATTGCAAAAAACAAATACACAGAATTTGGATGAAAACAAAGAAGTCATTGTATGAGAGTCTGCCAGAACAAGAAGGAAACAGTGATCTTTTTATGGGTGGTTCTGAGCAAATTACTTTGCTGGGAGCATCTGGATTCAATGCAATCCAGGAGCTAGCTGCTGCTGTTTGTATGCAATGTCCTTATAACAGATGACTGTGTATAAAGTGGAGACAATGATGTGCTGCTGTCTGAGAATCCACCTTTACCCCTTTGTGGCGATGACTCACAATTACTCTCACATATAAATGTCAGCTCATTAAAAAATAAAACTGGTATTCTTAGTATTCCGTTAGGTGTAAACAAGAAGTCTACATTATGTGTTAATAAACACTGGCTCAGTGAAGATAAGCTACAACTATACATATCACAGGGGACGTCCTGGCATGCTGTGGCACCCACCACTTGCTCTAACTACACCCCAACTACTACCAGTAATTTTTTCTCTCCTTTCTGTCTCTGGGTGTCTTTTGGTTCTGATTTTCAGTAATATTTGTATGTGATGTAGGCATAAATCTGCCCATTTGTTATGTAGTTCAGGTTTCATTGTATCAGTTGTAGTCTCAGCGTCTGACAGTAAAAATACAATTAACTTACAAGATAATCATCATTAAAGTTCAGAAGTAAAAACATTTTACATTGCAAATTTTGACTCTGTGCTTATTAGATTTCATCTCCGAGTGCTGTACTTCTGTTGCTCTAATTTTTATGCATACGGTGGCTTACTTCATTAACTGATTAGTTATGAAAATTGTGTAATCTCTCACGATGTTCAGTATTGCGCTTGTACCCGTAAATGGATTAGTGCCAATGCAGATGCATTAAATGATTCCACATACTATTCCAAAGTCTAGATCACTACACTTTTTACAGAACAAATTATTGTTAATAATTATAGTCTATACTGAGTAGTATATTTTTTTCATATGACGTTAAGAAATTGGTCGTCATCCAACAATTGGACCTTGAAGACAACATATGAAAAGTGAAACCAAAATTGTGGCGGTGTGTACATTTTCGAGCAAACACCATTCTGCACTGATTAAGATTTTCCACTTTATGACTTCAGAATGGTGTGCTACTGAAGAGGTCACACAGAAGTGACTACATAATTGTCCCATGGGGATTATCCTGTAATAGATGCAAAACCTGACCCACATCACAACACACTCCTATCCTGTCCCTGACATCTCCCATCCCATGGAAGGCCGAGGCAAATGTGAAAGCAGTCTTGTGATCTACCCAGTTATCTGCAGCCACTTTCTGTCACACTACACGGTCATGTCCACTGCCAAGTTGTGTCTCCAAATGAATGGCCAATGCCAAACTGGCCGAGAGACAGCCGGATCACCCATTTGCCGAGCATGCCACCCGACACGATATGCTGGAATTCAGTGACTTCTTCACTGACTGGATTCTTTCCACCTACACCACCACCCTCATCTTAACCTTCCCTGCTCCCACTGAGATTATCCGGCCCTACACAACCTTCTACTCCACCGGCACACTGGCAATGTGTTTTTCCCTTCTCTACTTAACTCCACTTCCCCCACAGCCCCAGCATAGCCTGCAGGTGCTGCAACTAGCAGCTCACTATCCTGTCTCTACTATGTCCCAGCATCCTCCACTCTCTCTCTCTCTCTCTCTCTCTCTCTCTCTCTCTCTCTCTCTCTCTCTCTCTCTCGCCTCCTCAGTTTCCTTTTTCCATTTTCTAGATTCGCCAATGACTCTAAAATATTGTTGTTCACATTTCACAAGTGGGATTTCGAAATGTTTACACAAACAATTTTTGTAAGTTCTACCTAAGTACATAAAATGCACATAATTTGATTTTCATTGTAAGTGTCAATCACTCATAGTGATATCTGAAACTGAGATCATGATTTAATGTATAGTTTACTGCAATAGGTGTGCAACTGGTGCCACTTGCAGAATAGTAAGATTCAGTTTTTGGATTCTGCTATCTCTCAATTGTACAATCACAGTTCTTTTATTTTGGACTATGCAGTACAGTACTGAGAAGTTCACAATCCATGTTGCTTATTCACTACCGGTATAAATTGCAGTTACTGCTCTTAAAATATCTCGGCAGACTGTTCTACCACTTGCGTTTATTCATAAATTTTTGTTTGTCTGAAGTAATGGTATTGTGATCAGATATCTTATTACACATATTTGATTAATCTTAATGGTACATGGAAAATAAAAAGTAACTGTGAAAGAAAATACCTTTTTTATGTTTTCTTGTATCGTGTCCTGACATGAGGTCCTTCCTCAACAAGATTATACCTACTTGACCCAGAGTCCTTTTTTGTAGCTCTTTGTCTTAGGTACATATCACAAAATATTTATGCTGGATAGCACCTTTGTGGATGTAGATCTGGTGTAACTGTTACTGCTCTCATTTACAACAGCAGTGTTCTGTTGCTGTGTGTACTAATCCATAGAAATACTATTATTATAACATGCAACCATTTTGTCAAAAGGAAGGAATTATGATTGATCCAACCGCTATAATGCTTGTCCCTGAATTTATTAAAATTTTGGTGATTAACACAAATTGAATTCAATATTATTCATCTGAGAAAGATAATTTTAATCCAGAAAGTTATACAAATTGAGTGAAAGGTTTCATGTACTTTTTTATTTATTCTGTTTAGCCGTCAGCAGTATAACACTATTTAGCCAAGGTTCCCTGTACTTGGAATGTGTTTATTGTTTATGGATTCATCGCCTCAACAAACTCATTGCATTAGTATGTAGACTACTCCTTAATTTAATTGTAAGATATGCATATTAACACTATGTGTAGGTATCTATCCACCATTTGAAATTTTAGTTTTCCTAAATTTGCCTGATGAACTTATAATTGACTTAACAGTAACTCTTACAGGCATATCTTGTATATGAAGAATAGAAATATTTACAAAATGGACTCATTCCTCATATGATTTGTTTACTTCACTAAATGGAAAGAAACAGTTCAAGAGTCAATGAGCACTCTGTACAGTATAGCATTTAGTATTGCAGTTCTGGGCAACCTGTTTTTCCAGTTGGAATGGAAGTTGCTACGGGCCTTTCTGGATACAGACAATGTTCGACTGCTGCCCTGGCCAGCACATTCTCCAGATGTCTGATCAATTGAAAACGTCTGGTCAATGGTGGCCGAGCAACTGGCTCGTCACAATACGCCAGTCACTACTCTCGATGAACTGTGGTATCGTCTTGATGCTGCATGGGCAGCTGTACCTGTACATGGCATCCGAGCTCTGTTTGACTCAATGCCCAGTCATTATTACGGCCAGAGGTGGTTGTTCTGGGTACTGATTTCTCAGAATGTATGCACCCAAATTGCTTCAAAATGTAATCACATGTCAGTTCTAGTATAATATATTTGTTCAATGAATACTCGTTCATCATCTGCATTTCTTCTTGGTGTACTAATTTTAATGGCCAGTAGTGTATTTGCCTCCCAGAACGTGAATGTATATTGAATCCCCATTTTTTTTCTTTTTTTTTACTTTATTGTGATTTTAACACCTGAACAATCAGGTAGGCTGGCAGCGGCATACAATGCCGCTCTTCAGCCAGAGGATACACAAAGAGAAGAAACACTGAAAAGACACATAAGTCACAGAACGGTGGGCAATAAAACGGTAGACACATAGAGACAAACACGGAGCCGTTCACACTCGTGTGCGAGTCCGGGGACCTGCCTAGAGGGGAACAGGGGTGAGGTGGGGGAGAGTGGATAAAAAGGATGCCAATGGCTGAGGAGACGGGGGCAGGAGGAGAGGGACTGGGGAGGGGAGGCCCGGGGGAGGAGGGGGGAGAAAAGGAGGAGGGAGGGAAAAGGGAGAGAAGGGAGGGAGGGTGCCCAGAGGAGCAAGCACAGGAGGAGGGCGGGAGGATCAAAGTTGGTAGGAGGGGTAGATGGAGGGGAGGAGCGCATCATCAGGGAGGGGGAGCTGGTGGAAGCCACCTTGGGAGAGGGTAAGGAGGGTGGAGAGATGGAGACCGGGTGGGATGTGGGAATACAGGTGCGGCAGCGGGCGGGGGTGGGAGAGGATCGGGGAGACGAGAGGGTGAGGAGGATCGAGTTTGCGGGAGGTGTACAGGATCCGTATCCTTTCAAGGAAAAGGAGGAGGTGGGGGAAGGGGATGAGATCATACAAGATCCACGTGGGGGAGGGGAGACGGATGCGATAGGCGAGGCGGAGAGCATGACGTTCAAGGATTTGGAGGGATTTATTAAAAGTTAGGGGGGGCGGAGATCCAAGCCGGATGAGCATAACAAAGGATAGGGCGGATGAGGGATTTATAGGTGTGGAGGATAGTGGTGGGGTCTAGACCCCACGTACAGCCGGAGAGGAGCTTGAGGAGACCGAGTCGGGAGTGTGCCTTGGCTTGGATTGTCCGGAGGTGGGGAGTCCAGGAGAGGCGGCGGTCGAGGGTGACGCCAAGGTACTTAAGGGTGGGAGTGAGGGCGATAGGGCGGCCATAGATGGTGATATAGAAATCAAGGAGATGGAAGGAAGGGGTGGTTTTGCCTACAATGATCGCCTGGGTTTTGGTGAATCCCCCTCTATAGGTATCAATATAAAGCCATGTGAGGAGCTACAATGTTAAAAAATCCGTGTGCTGCCAGTCCGTAATTTTCCAAAGAATAGCATTCCGTAAATTTCACCTCAGCTCTGCACATGCGCGTGGAACCACCGGCGACTGCTTAAACGAACCTAAAACCGTACGCCGCCAATGCAACTCGTTTTCGGCCAATCACGAACCGTAGACGGCGATATGAGACGGGGCTGAAAGGATCACCACATTATCTGAGGCAGCGTCTTTGGCTGACATCTGTTGGCGACACCGAACAACACTACAGTATTGAAGCGCTGGATATTTCACTTCGCATTGACAAGTTCAACACGAAAACGTTCGAATTAACATAGATTTTTGCAGGTATATCAGTTGCTTATTTGTAGTTTGCTAACAAGATAGCAATTAGCGCCCACGTATTTTTATTATCTGTGAACAATATACTTCATACCCACAATGTTTCTTGGTAAGGTGTGCATTACATATGTTAACTTGCGCGAATGTGTGCATCTAGAGGGTTGGATCCCCTCCTTCGAAAGCGTCAGATTGCAAAGCCTGGGCTACTCTCAGGGTGGAATCTCCGTCTTCGAAGATTGTGTGTATTTGTCTGTGTGCCCGTCTTCGAAGATTGTGTGTATTTGTCTGTGTGCCCGCCGCTTGTTGCTGTCGCCGTTCGTTCGTCCGTCCGTCCGCCTCCTGCCTGCTCGCCTGCCTGCCTGCTCGCTGTCCATCGCCGTCGTCGTAACTGCCTGCCTGCTCGCTGTCCATCGCCGTCGTCGTAACCGCTGCCGCAGCCGCCGCCACCGCCGCCTGCTGTTCGCCGCCGACCATCGCCGACGCCGACGCTGACGTCGCCGCTGCCTGCTGCACGTCCGTCTGTCCGTCGCCGTTCGTCTGCAGTGAGTACTCCCACCTCCACCGTCATCTACACCTCCCCCTCCCCTTCTCCCACAGTCACTTCCTGGAGTGCCGCCCCTGGCCTCCCTCCTTCCGCCTCCCCTTCCCTTCCACCGCTCACACATCCCCCTGTCTCCTCCCCTGCTGTATACCCACACCTCTACACCCTTCCTCCAGCTTCCACACCCTCAACAGCTCCCACTCCTACCCCCGCCCTCACGTACGCCTCTGCTGCCGCCCCTCAGGTCGTTGGCTTCCCCTCTCTCACCGACCCGGTCGCTTCGTCTTCTGCATCTCCCGCACGCATCACCTCGCGCCGAGCCACCATCGCCACCACTGAACCAGCTGCTTCTCCCGGTGCCTCCGCTACGCCACAGGGATCTGCCACCCGCCACCTCCCTCTCCTCCCCGTCCCTCTCCCCTCCTCCCAGCCTCCAGTCTCCAAAAAACCCCAAAAGCGCGTCCTTACCGACTCTGCTCCCGAGACTTCCCACAAGAAATCAACACCACCTCCCCCTCCCCCTGCCGTCACCATGGACACCACCCCTCCTCCTGCCACCCATACCTTGGCCCCCACCCTCCACACCTTCGTCCTGTCAACTCCCGATCCTAAGTTCCTCGACGCTCGTACCCTCACCACGGAAATACGAAAGTACTTACCTGGTGCTCCCATTTCCCAACTCATTCCCCGCAGGGACTCAGTCCTTATCAAGTCCCCGTCCCCATCCTTTCACACAGACCTCCTGCGAAAACTCCCACGAGTTATGTTTGGCCCCCACGCCTCTCTGACACCCTTCCTTTCCGCTTCCACTCCTCGTCAGCCCCAGCCTCCCCGACGCCCCCCCACCTACACCGCTGTGATCACCAAGCTCAGCCCGGTGATCACAGAGGATGAAGTGTTGGTAGAACTGAACTCCCACCCGGACTTGGAAATCCGCTCTGCCCACCGTATCCACAATGCCTCTGGTCCCACCTACCTCATGCGGGTATTCTCTGAATCCGCCCCATCCATAGACCATCTCCTCACCCAGGGTGCCCTGATATACCACCGTCGCCACCCTGTTGAATCCTCCAAATCCCCTCCCCAATCCTACCGTTGCCAGCGGTGCCTGATGTACAATGACCACCTGACTCCCAACTGCGAAAACCCCCCCACCTGTCCCCATTGCAAGGCCTCCCACTTTCTTAAGAACTGCCCCAACCTCGCTGCTCCTCCTTCCTGTAATACCTGCAATGGCCCCCATCCCACATACTCCCACAAATGTAAAGCTAAACCCCCTCCAGCCACCCCTGAACTTACGGTCCCAGTTCGTCCCGTCGATCCCCCTGTCCATCCCAACAATTCCCTCCGTCCACCCCCCACGGCCGAGGACATCATCCGGTTCATTACCGTTGTCCTCCAAAACATTCACCCTTTTCAGCGCCCCCACACCTTCCAACAAATATCCCTTGCTGCTTGCTCTGTTTTCCACCTGAACGCCTTCGCCACTTACTCCCACAACCAAGCCCACTTCACCTTCACCCGCCTCGACACCCTAGTTTAAGTCTCTTCCCTTCCCTCTCTTCCCCCCCTCCTTCCCGTCATGGCGCGGCACGAGTCTCGCATCCTCTTCCAGAACATTCGCTCCTTCCGCTCCAACAAATACCTCCTCATGCACACCCTCTCCCACCACCAGGTCGACACCTTCCTCTTGAACGAAACCTTTCTCCAGCCCCACCATTCTATCCGCACCTCCCCCTATATCCTCCACGCAACAGACGCTCCTGGTCCTCGTGCGCACGGTGGAGTCGCGATTGGCCACCTTAAGCATATCCCTGTCCGGCCACAACCTCTCCTCAATGACCCCACTGAACACCTTATCCTTAGCGTCTTCTTCCCCTCCCTCACCATTACCTGTGCCACCATCTATGTCCGCCCCACTGCTCCTCTTCCTTATGACTTCATCTCACACATTGACCACACCTTCTCCACCTATGTGATTGCCGCCGACCTCAACATCCATAGCCGCACTCCTGCTGCCCTTCGGCGGTGGCATCAGTTCCTCTCCACACTTCAAGGTGACCTTGTTCCTCTTCCCCAGCACACCCGACCTGAAAGTAACACCACCCCCGATGTTGTCATTGCCTCCGCCAACCTCCTTGGGCGTATCACTGTCGCCGTCCTTGACCCCACAGGTAGCGATCACCTCCCTGTCCTTCTCACCATCACATCTGCAAACCGCCCCCCTCCGGCTCCGCACCCTGCACCCCCTCCCAAGGTCGTCCATGACTATCGCCGTGCCAACTGGGATGCCTACCGGGACTCCATCTCCGCCCAGGTCGAAAGCCACCCTCTTACCTATCACGATCCTGACGACATCAACCACGCCTCATCCTTCCTTCAGCAGGTAATTACTGACGCCGTGGAGGCCCATGTTCCTACTAAAACCATCCACCCACACCGTCCCACTCTCCCTCCGCGGGCTGTCCTCCTACTCCGTGAATCCCGCCGCCTCTATCGCCCCTTCCTGCGCACTCGTGACAGGGATACACTCCAACGCCACCGGCAAATACAGCGCCACGTACGGAACCTTATTACAGCAACGAAACGCCGAGACTGGCGCCAGACCTGCACACGACTCAACGCCACCCTCCCTATCAACTCCTCCAAGTACTGGTCCGCCTTCCATCGTCTTACTGGTTCCCTTTCCGCTCCCCACTACCCCCTTCTCCATAACGATCGCCCCCTTCCTGACAACCTCAGTAAGGCCAACCACTTCGCTTCCCACCTTTCCGAGGTCTTCTCCATCCCCGATGATCCCCACTTTGATTATTCTCTTTTCCCCACGGTCATGGAACGTGCCGATACCTCGGTCGCTCCTCTTGCTCCTAGTCTCCAGTACTTGGGGCAGTTGCCCCCCTCCGACATAAACACTCCCATCACAGCACAAGACATTAAACTTATCCTCCCGTCCAAACGCAACACCGCCCCTGGTCACGACTGTGTCACCTACCGTCACCTTCGCGAAAGCCCCTATTCCTTCCTGACTGTCCTCGCCCATCTCTATAATGTCGTCCTCTCTACTGGCTTCTACCCTGACCTGTGGAAGACCTCCCGCGTCCTCTTATTCCTCAAACCCAACAAACCCCCTTCTGCCGCCTCTTCCTATCGTCCCATCTGCCTCACCTCCGTCTTCAGTAAGGTCTTTGAATCCATCCTCTCCCGCCGTATCCATCAGCACCTTGCTCACCACCACCTCCTCCCCCTTACCCAGTGTGGCTTCCGACCCTCCTTCTCTGCTGACGACCAACTCCTCAACCTTGTTCACCTTCTGTCCCTCCAGCTCAACTCCCGTCGCTCCGCCATTTTTGTTTCCCTTGACCTCCAAAATGCCTATGACCGTGTATGGCATCCCGGTCTCCTCTTTAAACTCCAAACCTACGCCCTGCCCATCAATTTTGTCCGTCTGGTCGCTTCCTTCCTCTCGCACCGTCCTTCCTATGTCACCCTCCACAACACCAACTCCCGTATCTTTTATCCCACGGCTGGCGTCCCCCAGGGTTCTGTCCTCTCCCCTCTCCTTTATCTCTTGTATACAGCTGATATGCCCAAGCCACCCCCACCAGTCCACCTTCTCCAGTATGCTGATGACACCGCCTTCCTGGCTCTCTATCCTACCCTTCAACGGTCTCAACGTACCCTCCAAACCCACCTTAACCAGTTCACCACTTGGTGTAACCAGTGGTTCCTCCGTCTCAACCCCTCCAAAACCCAGGCAATCATCATAGGCCGCACCACTCGCTCCTTCCGCCTCCATGATTTCTACCTCACCCTTTATGGTCGTCCTATCCAACTCACCCCCACCCTGAAATACCTTGGCCTCACCCTTGACCGCCACCTCACCTGGACCCCTCATCTCCTGACCATCCAACAGAAAGCCCATTCCCGCCTCCGCCTTCTGAAACTCCTGTCTGGCCGGACATGGGGCTTGCATCCTTCTACCATCCTCCACACCTACAAATCCCTCATCCGTCCTATCCTCTGTTATGCCAGCATTGCCTGGATCTCCGCCCCCACCCGCTTTTACAAGGCCCTCCAAATCCTTGAACGCCTTGCCTTCCGTATCCGCCTTCCTTCCCCCACAAGGCTCCTGTATGAACTGATCCCCTTCCCCCACCTCCTCCTGTTCCTCCAACATCTCCGCATCCTTTACATTGTTCGCAGGCTTGATCCCCCCACCCTCTGGTTTCCTCCTTCCTCTCCACCCCCCGCCCGTTGCCGCGCCTCTATCGCTGTATCCCTCCCTCTCTCCACCTCCACACCCTCCATCTCCTTCATCAGGGCAATTTCCAACACCTCCCCCTCCCGGATGACGAACTTCGCCGTGACATCTACCCTTCCTTCCAACTATAACCTGGCCTTGTCCCCCCCCCCCCCTCCCCAGGGCCCCTTTCCCTCTTTCCTCCTTCTCCCAGAGCGGATTTTCCTCTGTCCCCCCCCCTCCCCTGGGACCCTGCATCCCATACTTGCCTCTCTCCTTCCCACATCCCTCCCTCCCTGGCCCTCTTCCACGCGCCCCCCCGGTCACCTCCCCCATCTCTTCCCCTCCCTCCCTTCTTCAGGTCTCCCTCATCTCCTAGCGCCTGGCAGATCCTCTGTGTTGCTCTTCATCAGTGTGCCACATCAGTGTTGTTTAGTGCTGTTTCTCGTGTGCGTCAAGAGGTGTGATTTTAATTGTGTCCTGCCTTGAGGTTCGCCGTCAGTGTTACGTTATGTGCTATGCCATACGTCGCTACCTTTATGCCCCAGTCATCCTGTGCCTCGTGTTCTTTTAACCGTCGCAGTGTGTGGATTTTTGTGTGTGCTACTTTTAAACAGTTTTTTATCTCCATTTTAGTCACCCCGTTTTTTTTTTTTTTGTCTATTGCCTTCCATGATGTTCCCCTTTTTTTATATCTATGTTCACCTTATTCTCTCCTTTGCTGTTTTTAACTGTCTTCTATTGTTTTGTTCTATGTCTTTCGGCTGAAGAGCAGCGCCTATGCTGCTGCCAGCCCGCCCCGAGGACATCATCCGGTTCATTACCGTTGTACTCCAAAACATTCACCCTTTTCAGCGCCCCCACACCTTCCAACAAATCTCCCTTGCTGCTCACTCTGTTTTCCACCTGAACACCTTCGCCACTTACTCCCACAACCAAGCCCACTTCACCTTCACCCGCCTCGACACCCTAGTTTAAGTCTCTTCCCTTCCCTCTCTTCCCCCCCTCCTTCCCGTCATGGCGCGGCACGAGTCTCGCATCCTCTTCCAGAACATTCGCTCCTTCCGCTCCAACAAATACCTGCTCATGCACACCCTTCCCCACCACCAGGTTGACACCTTCCTCTTGAACGAAACCTTTCTCCAGCCCCACCATTCTATCCGCACCTCTCCCTATGTCCTCCACCACACTGACGCTCCTGGTCCTCGTGCACAGGGTGGAGTCACGATTGGCCACCTTAAGCATATTCCTTTCCGGCCACAACCTCTCCTCAATGACCACACAGAACACCTTATCCTTAGCGTCTTCTTCCCCTCCCTCACCATTACCTGTGCCACCATCTATGTCCGCTCCACTGCTCCTCTTCCTTATGACTTCATCTCACACATTGACCACACCTTCTCCACCTATGTGATTGCCGCCGACCTCAACATCCATAGCCGCACTCCTGCTGCCCTTCGGCGGTGGCATCAGTTCCTCTCCACAATCCGAGATGACCTTGTTCCCCTTCCCCAGCACACCCGACCCGAAAGTAACACCACCCCCGATGTTGTCATTTCCTCCGCCAACCTCCTTGGGCGTATCGCTGTCGCCGTCCTTGACCCCACAGGTAGCAATCACCACCCTGTCCTCCTCACCATAACATCTGCTCACCGCCCCCCTCCAGCTCCGCACCCTGCACCCCCTCCCAAGGTCGTCCATGACTATCGCCGTGCCAACTGGGATGCCTACGGGGACTCCACCCAGGTCGAAAGCCACCCTCTTACCTATCGCCGTCCTGACGACATCGTCCACGCCTCGTCCTTCCCTCAGAAGGTAATTACTGACGCCGTGAAGGCCCATGCTCCTACTAAAACCATCCACCCACACCGTCCCACTCTCCCTCCGCGGGCTGTCCTCCTACTCCGTGAATCCCGCCGCCTCTATCGCCCCTTCCTGCGCACTCGTGACTGGGATACACTCCAACGCCACCGGCAAATACAGCGACACGTACGGAACCTTATTACAGCAACGAAACGCCGAGACTGGCGCCAGACCTGCACACGACTCAACGCCACCCTCCCTATCAACTCCTCCAAGTACTGGTCTGCCTTCCATCGTCTTACTGGTTCCCTTTCTGCTCCCCACTACCCCCTTCTCCATAACGATCGCACCCTTCCTGACAACCTCAGTAAGGCCAACCACTTCGCTTCCCACCTTTCCGAGGTCTTCTCCATCCCCGATGATCCCCACTTTGATTATTCACTTTTCCCCACGGTCATGGAACGTGCTGATACCTCATTCGCTCCACTTGCTCCTAGTCTCCAGTACTTGGGGCAGTTGCCCCCCTCCGACGTAAACACTCCCATCACAGCACAAGACATTAAACTTCTCCTCCAGTCCAAACGCAACATGGCCCCTGGTCACGACTGTGTCACCTTCCGTCACCTTCGCGTTAGCCCCTATTCCTTCCTGACTGTCCTCGCCCATCTCTATAATGTCGTCCTCTCTACTGGCTTCTACCCTGACCTGTGGAAGACCTCCCGCATCCTCTTATTCCTCAAACCCAACAAACCCCCTTCTGCTGCCTCTTCCTATCGTCCCATCTGCCTCACATCCGTCTTCAGTAAGGTCTTTGAATCCATCCTCTCCCACCGTATCCATCAGCACCTTGCTCACCACCACCTCGTCCCCCTTACCCAGTGTGGCTTCCGACCCTCCTTCTCTGCTGACGACCAACTCCTCAACCTTGTTCACCTTCTGTCCCTCCAGCTCAACTCCCGTCGCTCCGCCATTTTTGTTTCCCTTGACCTCCAAAATGCCTATGACCGTGTATGGCTACCCGGTCTCCTCTTTAAACTCCAAACCTACGCCCTGCCTATCCATTTTGTCCGTCTGGTCGCTTCCTTCCTCTCGCACCGTCCTTCCTATGTCACCCTCCACAACACCAACTCCCGTATCTTTTATCCCACAGCTGGCGTCCCCCAGGGTTCTGTCCTCTCCCCTCTCCTTTATCTCTTGTATACAGCTGATATGCCCAAGCCACCCCCACCAGTCCACCTTCTCCAATATGCTGACGACACCGCCTTCCTGGCTCTCTATCCTACCCTTCAACGGTCTCAACGTACCCTCCAAACCCACCTTAACCAGTTCACCACTTGGTGTAACCAGTGGTTCCTCCGTCTCAACCCCTCCAAAACCCAGGCAATCATCATAGGCCGCACCACTCGCTCCTTTCGCCTCCATGATTTCTACCTCACCCTTTATTGTCGTCCTATCCAACTCACCCCCACCCTGAAATACCTTGGCCTCACCCTTGACTGACACCTCACCTGGACCCCTCATCTCCTGACCATCCAGCAGAAAGCCCATTCCCGCCTCCGCCTTCTGAAACTCCTGTCCGGCCGGACCTGGGGGTTGCATCCTTCTACCATCCTCCACACCTACAAATCCCTCATCCGTCCTATCTTCTGTTATGCCAGCGTCGCCTGGATCTCCGCCCCCACCCGCTTTTACAAGGCCCTCCAAATCCTTGAACGCCATGCGCTCCGCCTTGCCTTCCGTATCCGCCTTCCTTCCCCCACACGGCTCCTGTATGAACTGATCCCCTTCCCCCACCTCCTCCTGTTCCTCCAACATCTCCGCATCCTTTACATTGTTCACAGGCTTGATCCCCCCCACTCTCTGGTTTCCTCCTTCCTCTCCACCTCCCGCCCGTTGCCGCGCCTCTATCGCTGTATCCCTCCCTCTCTCCACATCCACACCCTCCATCTCCTTCATCAGGACAATTTCCAATGCCTCCCCCTCCCGGATGACGAACTTTGCCGTGACATCTACCCTTCCTTCCAACTATAACCTGGCCTTGTTCCCACCCCTCCCCAGGGCCCCCTTTTCCTCTTTCCTCCTTCTCCCAGAGCGGATTTTCCTCCGTCCCCCCTCCCCTGAGACCCTGCACCCCATACTTGCCTCTCTCCTTCCCACATCCCTCCCTACCTGGCCCTCTTCTGCGCGCCCCCCGCTCATCTCCCCACTTTCTTCCCCTCCCCTGGGATGGACAGGGGGATCGACGGGACGAACTGGGACTGTAAGTTCAGGGGTGGCTGGAGGGGGTTTAGCTTTACACTTGTGGGAGTATGTGGGGTTGGGGGCCATTGCAGGTATTACAGGAAGGAGGAGCAGCGAGGTTGGGGCAGTTCTTAAGAAAGTGGGAGGCCTTGCAATGGGGATAGGTGGGGGGGTTTTCGCAGTTGGGAGTCAGGTGGTCATTGTACATCAGGCACCGCTGGCAACAGTAGGATTGGGGAGGGGATTTGGAGGATTCAACAGGGTGGCGACGGTGGTATATCAGGGCACCCTGGGTGAGGAGATGGTCTATGGATGGGGCGGACTCAGAGAATACCTGCATGAGGTAGGTGGGACCAGAGGCATTGTGGATACGGCGGGCAGAGCGGATTTCCAAGTCCGGGTGGGAGATCAGTTCTACCAACACTTCATCATCTGTGATCACCGGGCTGAGCTTGGTGATCACAGCGGTGTAGGTGGGGGGGCGACGGGGAAGCTGGGGCTGATGAGGAGTGGAAGCGGAAAGGAAGGGTGTCAGAGAGGCGTGGGGGCCGAACATAACTTGTGGGAGTTTTCGCAGGAGGTCCGTGTGAAAGGATGGGGACGGGGACTTGATAAGGACTGAGTCCCTGCGGGGAATGAGTTGGGAGATGGCAGCACCAGGTAAGTACAGACAGACAGACAAACACCCTGAGAGTAGCCCAGGCTTTGCAATCTGACGCTTTCGAAGGAGGGGATCCAACCCTCTAGATGCGATTCGGATTTTTTTTTTCCTTTATTGTAATTTTAGCACCTCATACAGGCGGGCTGTCAACAGCATAGTACGACGCTCTTCAGCCTTAAGTGGTACAATCATATGACGAAGAGGCGACATAGACAATACAATGAAATTGGCGGGCAAAGAAAGTAGAGACAAAAAACAAAAAACATGAAGCCGTTCACACTGGACGATAAAAAAAACATTAACACTTGTTGACACGGCGCACAGAACACGGAGGACGGCGACGGCACATGTGAACAGTGGAGTTGTAACTGTGAAAGAACGCGAAACACAAAACGAAGCACACACATGAGATACTGATGGTGATGCTCTCCGGCGCGCGAATGTTCACTATGCGTGTGCGAGTCCGGGGACCTGCCAAGAGAGGAGGACGAGGGAGTGGGAGAGCGAGAGGGGAGAGCAGAGATGCCACGGGCAGGGGAGATAGGGGGTAGGGAGGAAGGGGGAGGGGAAGCCCGGGGGAAGAGGGTTGGAGGGGGTGGACGGGGAAAAGGTAAGAGAAGGGAAGGGAAGAGAAGGGAGGGAGGGTGCCTAAAGGAAAGGACATCTGAAGTGGGGGGTGGGGCAGGGTCAAAGTTGATAGGAGGGGTAGATGGAGGGGAGGAGGACATCATCAGGGAGGGGGAGCTGGCGGAACCCACCGTGGGAGAGAGTAAGGAGGGTGGAGAGATGGAGACCGGGTGGGACGTGGGAATACAGGTGCGGCAGCGGGCAGGGGTGGGAGAGGATCGGGGAGACGAGAGGGTGAGGAGGATCGAGTTTACGGGAGGCGTACAGGATCTGTATCCTTCAAGGAAAAGGAGGAGGTGGGTGAAGGGGATGAGATCATAGAGGATCCGCGTGGGGGAGGGGAGACGGATGCGATAGGCGAGGCGGAGAGCATGACGTTCAAGGATTTGGAGGGATTTATAAATGGTAGGGGGGGCGGAGATCCAAGGCGGATGGGCGTAACAAAGGACAGGGCGGATGAGGGATTTATAGGTGTGGAGGATGGTGGAGGGGTCCAGACCCCACGTCCGGCCGGAGAGGAGCTTCAGGAGACTGAGGCGGGAGCGTGCCTTGGCTTGGATTGTCCGGAGGTGGGGAGTCCAGGAGAGGCAACGGTCGAGGGTGACGCGATTTGGACGCGCAAGTTACCATATGTACAGCACACCTTACAAGAAACTTTGTGGGTATGAAGTATATTGTTCACAGATAATAAAAATACGTGGGCGCTTATTGCTATTTTGTTAGCAAACTACGAATAAGCAAGTGATATACCTGCAAAAATGTATGTTAATTCGAACGTTTTCGTGTTGAACTTGTCAATGCGAAGTGAAATACGCAGCGCTTCAATACTGTAGAGCTCTTTGGCGTTACCAACAGATGTCAGCTGAAGACGCTGCCTCAGATAATACAGCGATCCTTTCAGCCACATCTGATATCGCCGTCTACGGTTCGTGATTGGCCGAAAACGAGTTGCATTGGCGGCGTACGGTTTTAGGTTCGTTTAAGCAGTCGCCAGCGGTTCCACGCGCATGCGCAGAGCTGAGGTGAAATTTATGGAATGCTATTCTTTGGCAAATTGCGGACTGGCAGCACACACTTTTTTTTTTTTAGCTCCTCACATGGCTTTATAATGATACCTATAGAGGGGGATTCACTATGCGCCGGTCACACTGTGCCTTGTGTTCGTTTAATTGTCCCAGTGTGTGGTTTTTTGTGTGCGATACTGTTTTACGGGTTTTATCTCCATTTTACAGTCATCCCTTTTGTGTCTATTGTCTTCCATGATGTTCCCCCTTTTTTATGTCTATGTTCGCCACGTTTTCTCCTTTGTTATTTTCAAATGTCTTCTATTGTTTGTTCTATGTCTCTCGGCTGAAGAGCAGCGCATATGCTGCTGTCAGCCCGCCCCAATGTTGAACTGAAATACAATGAAAGGGGGGGGGGGGAGAAAGAGGGATCCATACTCGGGGAAACATAGCGTATTTCTTTCATGAAAAAGTCGGTATTGTGCCCTTAGATCTGGTATACATGAGCAACTGCCTTATTACGTTTTTAATTTTTGCTAGAAATTCGTAATCCTTCCTACTAGCTTTCTGTAGCGTTGTGTAGACATGAACCTGACGGGAACATAACAGTACTACACAGTAAGAATTTAAAAAAAAAAGTGTCTATGTTGAAGCCATCGTACCCTGAGCAGTAGATTTGGCGATGAGTAGGAAGAAGAAACCCTTAATGTTCGGACACAGAATTAATAGTGCCCTGCTTGACACAGTCGTTAACATATCTGGGCATAAGACGGTATGGAATGGAAGGAGCATGTGTGAACTGTAGGTGGGAAGGCAAATCGACGACGTTGGTTAACTGGGAGAATTTTAGGAAAATTTGGTTCATCTTTAAAGGAGACCAGTTCTCGAGTACTGTTCGTGTGTTTGGGATCCGTACGAGATCAGATTAAAGGAAGACTTCTAAGCAACTCGGAGGCGGGCTGCCGTATTTGTTGCCGGTGTGTTCGACGACGTGCAAGTGTTTTGCAGATGCTTCAGGAAAGCAAACAGGAATAATTGGACGGAAGGCAATGTTCTTTTTGAGAGCACCATTGAGAAAATTTAAGTACCGGCAGTTGAGACTGACTGCCGAAAGATTCTAGTTCTGCCCACATACATTTCCCATAAGGAGCACGAGCATAAGATTAGAGACAATAGGGCTCGTACAGAGGCATATAGACAGCTGCTTTTCCTTCACTCCATGTTCCATTTGTGAGTGGGACAGGGAAGGACATGGCTAGTAGTGGTACAGGCTACCCCCTGCTACACAGTCTACAGCAGCTTTCAGAGTATGTACATAAACGTAGATGTAGAGTCTTTGACAAGGCTGGCGGCAATAAAACACGGGAAGTGACGTTGTTCACAGGAGTTACCACATCCGGTAGAAGGCGCCGTGAGTATTATCTTTGAAGACGAAATTTTTGGCGGGCAGAAAGATCAATGTTTGTTATTGTTCTCGTCGAGATAAGTTGATGCAGCATTGAACTGTAGTAGTAACACAGCAACAGGCTTTGTACTGTACCGATTTTTAAGAGACGAAAAACGCAACGCAAAATTGTTGGAGAGAGAATAAGAAATGTTATATACATTCACCTTCTGGGAGGCACATACACTACTGGCCATTAAAATTGCTGCACCAATAAGAAATGCAGATGATAAACGAGCATTCATTGGACAAATATATTATTCTAGAACTGACATGTGATTACATTTTCAAGCAATTTGGGTGCATACATCCTGAGAAATCAGTACCCAGAACAACCACCTCTGGCCGTAATAACGGCCTTGATACACCTGGGCATTTTGTAAATATTTCTATTCTTCACATACAAGATATGCCTGTAAGAGTTACTGTTAAGTCAATTATAAGTTCATCAGGCAAATTAAGGAAAACTAAAATTTCAAATGGGGGATAGATACCTATACATAGTGTTAATATGCATATCTTACAATTAAATTATGGAGTAGTCTACATACTAATGCAATGAGTTTGTTGAGGCGATGAATCCATAAACAATAAACACATTCCAAGTACAGGGAACCTTGGCTAAATAGTGTTATACTGCTGAAGGCTAAACAGAATAAATAAAAAAGTACATGAAACCTTTCACTCCATTTGCATAACATTCTGGATTAAAATTATCTTTCTCAGATGAATAATATTGAATTCAATTTGCATTAATCAGCAAAATTTCAATTAATTCAGGGATAAGCATTATAGCGCTTGGATCAATCATAATTCCTTCCTTTTGACAAAATGGTAGCATGTTATAATAATAGTACTTCTATGGATTAGTACACACAGCAACAGAACACTGCTGTTGTAAATGAGAGCAGTAACGGTTGCACCAGTTCACCATCCACAAAGGTGCTATCCAGCATAAATATTTTGTGATATGTACCTAAGACAAAGAGCTACAAAAAAGGACTCTGGGTCAAGTAGGTATAATCTTGTGTAGGAAGGACCTCATGTCAGGACACGATACAAGAAAACATGAAAAAGGTATTTACTTTCACAGTTACTTTTTATTTTCCATGTACCATTAAGATTAATCAAATATGTGTAATAAGATATCTGATCACAATACCATTACTTCAGACAAACAAAAATTTATGAATAAACGCAAGTGGTAGAACAGTCTGCCAAGATATTTTAAGAGCAGTAACTGCAATTTATACAGGTAGCGAATAAGCACCATGGATTATGAACTTCTCAGTACTGTACTGCATAGGCCAAAATAAAAGAACTGTGATTGTACAATTGAGAGATAGTAGAATCCAAAAACTGAATCTTACTATTCTGCAAGTGGCACCAGTTGCACACCTATTGCAGTAAACTATACATTAAATCATGATCTCAGTTTCAGATATCACTATGAGTGATTGACACTTACAATGAAAATCAAATTATGTGCATTTTATGTACTTAGGTAGAACTTACAAAAATTGTTTGTGTAAACATTTTGAAATCCCACTTGTGAAATGTGAACAACAATATTTTAGAGTCATTGGCGAATCTAGAAAATGGAAAAAGGAAACTGAGGAGGCGAGAGAGAGAGAGAGAGAGAGAGAGAGAGAGAGAGAGAGAGAGAGTGGAGGATGCTGGGACATAGTAGAGACAGGATAGTGAGCTGCTAGTTGCAGCACCTGCAGGCTATGCTGGGGCTGTGGGGGAAGTGGAGTTAAGTAGGGAAGGGAAAAACACATTGCCAGTGTGCCGGTGGAGTAGAAGGTTGTGTAGGGCCGGAGAATCTCAGTGGGAGCAGGGAAGGTTAAGATGAGGGTGGTGGTGTGGGTGGAAAGAATCCAGTCAGTGAACAAGTCACTTAATTCGAGCATATCGTGTCGGGTGGCATGCTCGGCAAATGGGTGATCCGGCTGTCTCTCGGCCAGTTTGGCATTGGCCATTCATTTAGAGAAACAACTTGGCAGTGGACATGACCGTGTAGTGTGACAGAAAGTGGCTGCAGATAACTGGGTAGATCACATGACTGCTTTCACATTTGCCTCGGCCTTCCATGGGATGGGAGATGTCAGGGACAGGACTGGAGTGTGTTGTGATGTGGGTCAGGTTTTGCATCTATTACAGGATAAGCCCCATGGGACAATTATGTAGTCACTTCTGTGTGACCTCTTCAGTAGCACACCATTCTGAAGTCATAAAGTGGAAAATCTTAATCAGTGCAGAATGGTGTTTGCTCGAAAATGTACACACCGCCACAATTTTGGTTTCACTTTTCATATGTTGTCTTCAAGGTCCAATTGTTGGATGACGACCAATTTCTTAACGTCATATGAAAAAAATATACTACTCAGTATAGACTATAATTATTAACAATAATTTGTTCTGTAAAAAGTGTAGTGATCTAGACTTTGGAATAGTATGTGGAATCATTTAATGCATCTGCATTGGCACTAATCCATTTACGGGTACAAGCGCAATACTGAACATCGTGAGAGATTACACAATTTTCATAACTAATCAGTTAATGAAGTAAGCCACCGTATGCATAAAAATTAGAGCAACAGAAGTACAGCACTCGGAGATGAAATCTAATAAGCACAGAGTCAAAATTTGCAATGTAAAATGTTTTTACTTCTGAACTTTAATGATGATTATCTTGTAAGTTAATTGTATTTTTACTGTCAGACGCTGAGACTACAACTGATACAATGAAACCTGAACTACATAACAAATGGGCAGATTTATGCCTACATCACATACAAATATTACTGAAAATCAGAACCAAAAGACACCCAGAGACAGAAAGGAGAGAAAAAATTACTGGTAGTAGTTGGGGTGTAGTTAGAGCAAGTGGTGGGTGCCACAGCATGCCAGGACGTCCCCTGTGATATGTATAGTTGTAGCTTATCTTCACTGAGCCAGTGTTTATTAACACATAATGTAGACTTCTTGTTTACACCTAACGGAATACTAAGAATACCAGTTTTATTTTTTAATGAGCTGACATTTATATGTGAGAGTAATTGTGAGTCATCGCCACAAAGGGGTAAAGGTGGATTCTCAGACAGCAGCACATCATTGTCTCCACTTTATACATAGTCTTCTGTTATAAGGACATTGCATACAAACAGCAGCAGCTAGCTCCTGGATTGCATTGAATCCAGATGCTCCCAGCAAAGTAATTTGCTCAGAACCACCCATAAAAAGATCACTGTTTCCTTCTTGTTCTGGCAGACTCCCATACAATGACTTCTTTGTTTTCATCCAAATCCTGTGTATTTGTTTTTCGCAATGTCCTAGTAATATAATTGAACATTTGTAACATTTGCAGCTCTACTGTATGATTAAATGATGATGACGTCCTCTTGGGTAAAATATTCCGGAGGTAAAATAGTCCCCCATTTAGATCTCCGGGCGGGGACTACTCAGGAGGACGTCGTTATCAGGAGAAAGAAAACTGGCGTTCTACAGATCGGAGCGTGGAATGTCAGATCCCTTAATCGGGCAGGTAGGTTAGAAAATTTAAAAAGGGAAATGGATAGGTTAAAGTTAGATATAGTGGGAATTAGTGAAGTTCGGTGGCAGGACGAACAAAACTTTTGGTCAGGTGATTACAGGTTTATAAATACAAAATCAAATAGGGGTAATGCAGGAGTAGGTTTAATAATGAATAAAAAAATAGGAGTGCCGGTTAGCTACTACAAACAGCATAGTGAAGGCATTATTGTGGCCAAGATAGACACAAAGCCCGTGCCTGCTACAGTAGTACAAGTTTATATGCCAACTAGCTCTGCAGATGATGAAGAAATAGATGAAATGTATGACGAGATAAAAGAAATTATTCAGGTAGTGAAGGGAGACGAAAATTTAATAGTCATGGGTGACTGGAACTCGTCAGTTGGAAAAGGGAGACAAGGAAACATAGAAGGTGAATATGGATTGGGGGGAAGGAATGAAAGAGGAAGCCGCCTTGTAGAATTTTGCACAGAGCATAACTTAATCATAGCTAACACTTCGTTCAAGAATCATAAAAGAATGTTGTATACCTGGAAGAATCCTGGAGATACTAAAAGGTATCAGATACATTATATAATGGTAAGACAGAGATTTAGGAACCAGGTTTTAAATTATAAGACATTTCCAGGGGCAGATGTGGATTCTGACCACAATCTATTGGTTATGAACTGCAGATTGAAACTGAAGAAACTGCAAAAAGGTGGGAATTTAAGGAGGTGGGACCTGGATAAACTGAAAGAACCAGAGGTTGTAGAGAGTTTCAGGGAGAGAATAAGGGAACAATTGACAGGAATGGGGGAAAGAAATACAGTAGAAGAAGAATGGGTAGCTCTAAGGGATGAAGTAGTGAAGGCAGCAGACGATCAAGTAGGTAAAAAGACGAGGGCTAATAGAAATCCTTGGGTAACAGAAGAAATATTGAATTTAATTGATGAAAGGAGAAAATATAAAAATGCAGTAAATGAAGCAGGCAAAAAGGAATACAAACGTCTCAAAAATGAGATCGACAGGAAGTGCAAAATGGCTAAGCAGGGATGGCTAGAGGACAAATGTAAGGATGTAGAGGCTTGTCTCACTAGGGGTAAGATAGATACTGCCTACAGGAAAATTAAAGAGACCTTTGGAGAGAAGAGAACCACTTGTATGAATATCAAGAGCTCAGATGGCAACCCAGTTCTAAGCAAAGAAGGGAAGGCAGAAAGGTGGAAGGAGTATATAGAGGGTTTATACAAGGGCGATGTACTTGAGGACAATATTATGGAAATGGAAGAGGATGTAGATGAAGACGAAATGGGAGATAAGATACTGCGTGAAGAGTTTGGCAGAGCACTGAAGGACCCGAGTCGAAACAAGGCCCCGGGAGTAGACAACATTCCATTAGAACTGCTGATGGCCTCGGGAGAGCCTGTCCTGACAAAACTCTACCATCTGGTGAGCACGATGCATGAGAGAGGCGAAATACCCTCAGACTTCAAGAAGAATATAATAATTCCAATCCCAAAGAAAGCATGTGTTGACATATGTGTAAATTACCGAACTATCAGTTTAATAAGTCACAGCTGCAAAATACTAACGCGAATTCTTTACAGACGAATGGAAAAACTGGTAGAAGCCGACCTCGGGGAAGATCAGTTTGGATTCCGTAGAAATGTTGGAACACGTGAGGCAATACTGACCTTACGACTTATCTTAGAAGAAAGATTAAGGAAAGGCAAACCTACGTTTCTAGCATTTGTAGACTTAGAGAAAGCTTTTGACAATGTTACCTGGAATACTCTCTTTCAAATTCTGAAGGTGGCAGGGGTAAAATACAGGGAGCGAAAGGCTATTTACAATTTGTACAGAAACCAGATGGCAGTTGTAAGAGTCGAGGGGCATGAAAGGGAAGCAGTGGTTGGGAAAGGAGTGAGACAGGGTTGTAGCCTCTCCCCGATGTTATTCAATCTGTATATTGAGCAAGCAGTAAAGGAAACAAAAGAAAAATTCAGAGTAGATATTAAAATTCATGGAGAAGAAGTAAAAACTTTGAGGTTCGCCGATGACATTGTAATTCTGTCAGAGACAGCAAAGGACTTGGAAGAGCAGTTGAACAGAATGGACATTGTCTTGAAAGTTGGATGTAAGATGAACATCAACAAAAGCAAAACGAGGTTAATGGAATATAGTCAAATTAAGTCGGGTGATGCTGAGGGAATTAGATTAGGAAATGAGACACTTAAAGTAGTAAAGGAGTTTTGCTATTTAGGAAGTAAAATAACCGATGATGGTCGAAGTAGAGAGGATATAAAATGTAGACTGGCAATGGCAAAGAAAGCGTTTCTCGAGAAATTTGTTAACATCGAGTATAGATTTAAGTGTCAGGAAGTCGTTTCTGAAAGTATTTGTATGGAGTGTAGCCATGTATGGAAGTGAAACATGGACGATAACTAGTTTGGACAAGAAGAGAATAGAAGCTTTCGAAATGTGGTGCTACAGAAGAATGCTGAAGATAAGGTGGGTAGATCACGTACAACTTGACTAGAAGAAGGGATTGGTTGGTAGGAAATGTTCTGAGGCATCAAGGGATCACAAATTTAGCATTGGAGGGCAGCGTGGAGGGTAAAAATCGTAGAGGGAGACCAAGAGATGAATACACAAGGGATCACAAATTTAGCATTGGAGGGCAGCGTGGAGGGTAAAAATCGTAGAGGGAGACCAAGAGATGAATACACTAAGCAGATTCAGAAGGATGTAGGTTGCAGTAGGTACTGGGAGATGAGGAAGCTTGCACAGGATAGAGTAGCATGGAGAGCTGCATCAAACCAGTCTCAGGACTGAAGACCACAACAACAACAACAACATTTGTAACACTGTCCAATGAAAGGACTGTAATTGTTTCGTTTTTCATGGATTTCTCTATGAATTTGTAGCAGTAACAATAAATATGAAAACATGACCAAAGAATGTAATATTTAAATTTTTAGTCAGTGCATGTAAGATAAACAAACAGCGATATACTGAAGTCATGTACCAGTTAGGCCTCCTCAACTATTTATCATGAAATAAACTAGATTATGTACAATGTATGTGGTTAAATGACAGTATGTCATTCTTTTTCTTTTTTCTTTGTTTTTTTTTAGTATTCGTACAATGTATGTCGTGCACTCACAAGATACTTGTTTCCTAACCCGTATGTGCTTTCTGAATTTACCTTACAGATCATTTTTATAACAAAAAGTGCACTAAATATGGCATAAACATAGACATCATGCTGCTCTACAGATCAATATGTTACATCTAGCTCAAAATAGCTTGGCAGCCACACTGCCCCAGGTGTGACTACCTTTTTGTTACGAGGGGGTGACCATCTTAGTATGCAGTAATCTGCTGAGCACTGTGCTTAGTACACTATCAGCGGTTGCATTAATTGTTAATGGAGTGATTTTTCTTATTAGCCACTTCAGTCAGTTATATTATTAGTCATACTGGGATGAGATGTCCTTGAGATCTTTTGCAGACTCACTGACTGTAGCTTAGGAGTTCTGCTTTTGAGGAGGCCTCATTCATTGAACTGAATCCTGTAACACCATAAGTCTTATGCTGTGTGGATTTATTTTGCTTTTGTTTTATTTAATGTTACATCGTTGAGCTTCTGTAAATATTGTTTGACTGAAATTATAACACAAAATTATATACTCCTCTCTTTGTTAAAACTTTGATGTCATGATTTGAATGTGTGCAGTGTAGTATACCTGTCATTTAAATTCTTTGTCCCATTTGGAGGAAACAAAACTTACTATATGTAATTGTAAATTCTGTGTGAATAATTTTTTGTAGAAATGTCAATGTGTGCTAATGTTCTGTTCTATTTAATGTGTTTGGTTGCTGTTACGTAAACTGCTGGGGTTCTTAGTAATTCTGTATGTACAACTTGTCGTGGTTCCCCTCAGGAATGGAACTGTGTAGCGCGTGCAAATTGTGGTTGGCCTAGGTAGAAAAGGCGGAACCAAGACTCAGTCGGGGACGATCTACCAAACTGTGCACTGTCATGTTAAAGTTGTATATGGTGTTTATTCTGAGAGAGGCTTTTTCTGTCAATTTCCAATGCCTCGGATGGATGGATAAATAGGTGGAACGATTCTGGCATTGGTATCCATCATTGCCACCAAGAAGGGACAGAGTCCAGCAGTTCTGCCTGCAAATCCACCTACCAACATGCAGTTGCCACCACATTGTGCAATCACTGTAACGGAATACTATAATAATGTACAGTGAAGGATCAGCTTACTGGATGTGTTAGTGTGCTCAAATATAAGGTAGCTTATAATTGAATTCATGTACCTACCTTGATTTTTCCCTATCACAACTCCTTTCAGGTTCCTCTCCATTTAAACTATGATTACCGAGTGTCCTAGTTTATGGAAAAAATGAAAGCCCTCAGAACATTAAATAATGTTGTTTGATCTTTGGTGAGAAGGGAGTATTCAGATTTACTATGGATTTAATGAAATTGTTGGAGGTAGTAAATGTAGTCTTGTGAAAGCCCTCCAGGGATGGAAACAGTCTAATTTAAAGTTTTGTAGAGTTTCAAAGATTCCTATTTAATCATTTACTTGCAAGTAGAAGACTATGGTAATAAAGACAATTTGCAGTTTCTTTTATAAATTAAAGCTCTTAAAATTGGGGCTAATAAAGTGTTACTTAGTTAATGATCATAGTGCTATCTATAGTACATTTTAAAAGGTGAGTCAGTTTCTTGCAAATTTGTCAACATCGTGTTTCGCTGTAGTAAAAGTGGAAAACTGCTTTAGTAGAAAACTATATGTTCATGATTGCTAAGTGTTTGTCTCTCTTGTATATTGGAAGTGCATATTAATAGTATAACAGGATACACAGTCTGTCTACTATGCTAACGCTAGGTAACAAGTAACAGAAAGATCACTATTTATGAAAACCATAATTTATTTATTCGAAAGACAGTGAGAAGTAACCTGTTAGTGAATTTCAACTAACTTTCATTTTAAATAGTTAAGTATTTAACTGAGAGAGACTTAACCTATGTCCAATTTATAATCCTGCAGTGAATGTTAATAGTAATGTTATAAAGACCATTCAGTTTGAACAAGCCCTCAAAGTAATAGTGTGTTCCGGTATCTTTTATATTTTGCCAATAGTTTGTGCTGCTCTAGCTGTTAGCTTCAATCTTACCGTAAACATATGTATGTGTCAGAGTTCACTGCACTCGCATGTGACAAAGTATAGTTTGTGTTATTTATAAGCTTTTGAAACTTTCGGAAAATAGTCATACTGGATATAGTAGTGAGAAACAGAAAAGTTCCCTCCCTTAGTTGGTGAGCGTCTACCTCCACCACCCCTTAATTCAATTTTTTGAACTTTATTCTTCTGTTTTTATGAAATATAGTTCATCTTTTGAGGACATCTATTATGGCAAAAAATATTTCTAGTGAAATTCTGCTCAAAGAAGCTCATATGCATGTTTTAACGAAAATAAACACATTAGGATTACAGGAGGCTGCTCACTGGGAAACAGAAGTATTGAGTTGTTGATAGGCACAAACAAAAGAAAGAAAACTTGCTAACTTTAAGATTTATTCTTTGATGAGCTAGACTAACAAAAACAAACATTCTCTCTCTCACAGAAGTATATAGTGATGAAGCTCGCTTAAAACAGGAAAAAATGCAACAAAACTGGACATACAATGCGTAATTTGCATTTGCAAAACAAGCTGCTGAAATAGCAGGCAAGGATTCATATGAATGTCTCGCCTGACATTCAGAAAATTCGCAAATCAAATAAATGTCTAGTAAATTCACTCTTCATTATTAATCATAAGTACCACTATGGAGTAAATGGTTTAGGATGTAAGTATTAGAATTTCAATGTTAAAATGTGCTGCTTAGAAAGAAAATGCTGTAGGACAGATTGAATAAAAGTATTCTGTTTGTGGGCCAGTAGTGGCCTTCTTGGGTTGAACCAAAAACATGCAAACTCTGAGCAAATGTTCCAACAGTAATTAAGTTTCATTCTTGATAATTTAGCCCTGGTTTTTTTTTTTGTTTTTTTTTTTTTTTTTTGCCAATTGGCAATCATTGCCTCATCACTATTTTGTACCTGATCCTAACATGAGTCAATTCACACAAGGTCAGGTGTTGACGCTACACCCATCTGCTTTGACATGTGATGTCACAGTGAGCCTTGATGTTTTTGAGTCTTTGTTTATGTAAATTGTGTGTTGTAGTATTTGGAGGCTCTCTGTTGAGCTGCATGTTTGTTAGTGATTAGTTTGACATGAATTGAATGTTTCATGTTGGTGCTGAAAGAATTTGTGCTGGCTATCTGGTGAGTTCCTTTGAAATTGCATATTTTAGCTGATGGTTTCATTTTAATGTTTGAAAATATTAGTGTCGTGTGTTTGTTGTGGTCGGAGATTTAATATTTTTCCTTTTTTCTTCTGTTGTGAAGAAGTTATAAATATTTATGAGTAGCTCAAAGGTTGTTGCAATGGGTGTAGTTGTTTGCGTATATTTAAATTGGTGGTGGTGGAAAGTCTTCATGATTTTCGGGATTTTCTTGTTGTTGTTGTTGTTGTTGTTGTTGTTGTCTTCAGTCTTGAGACTGGTTTGATGCAGCTCTCCATGCTACCCTACCCTGTGCAACCTTCTTCATCTCCCAGTACGTACTGTAGCCTACATCCTTCTGAATCTGCTGAGTGTATTCATCTCTTGGTCTCCCTCTACGATTTTTACCCTCCACGCTGCCCTCCAATGCTAAATTTGTGATCCCTTGATGCCTCAGAACATGTCCTACCAACAAATCCCTTCTTCTAGTCAAGTTGTGCCACAAATTTCTCTTCTCCCCAATTTTATTCAATGCCTCCTCGTTAGTTACGTGATCTACCCATCTAATCTTCAGCATTCTTCTGTAGCACCACATTTCGAAAGCTTCTATTCTCTTCTTGTCTAAACTATTTATTGTCCATGTTTCACCTAAGTCGAAACAAGGCCCCGAGAGTAGACAACATTCCATTAGAACTACTGACAGCCTTGGGAGAGCTTGTCCTGACAAAACTCTACCATCGGGTGAGCAAGATGTATGAGACAGGCGAAATACCCTCAGACTTCAAGAAGAATATAATAATTCCAATCCCAAAGAAAGCAGGCATTGACAGATGTGAAAATTACTGAACTATCAGTTTAAAATGTCACGGCTGCAAAATACTAATGCGAATTCTTTGCAGACGAATGGAAAAACTGGTAGAAGGCTTGTTAGTGTTCGATAATTGTTGGATTGTTATTGGTAGGTATCATGGGTACTGATGTACCATCATTGTTTAGAATACATTTCTGATATTAGTCATATGAGCATCGTTTGGTCTTTTGTACTGAGAACTTTGGTTTAGATAGAGTAAGTGAAAGTGTTGTATCTAGGGCTTTGTTTGAACTATGTGGGTGAAGTGAAATTTGGAGTTGTGTAGCTCAAGTGAAAATTGTGTTGAGTTTTTGAGTGCTGTATGGGTTACTGGTTTTGAGGTCTTCATTTGAGATATATAGGCCCTGTGAAATTTACAACAGAAATAGTTTTCATTTTTGTAATTTTTTATTAAATTTTGAGTATTTTGTGTGTGAATAGTTGGGTGAATAGCTGTTTTGCAGTGATGTCATTATTGCCAGTGAGTGGAAGAAATCACTATTCTTTTGAAGTTGTGATTGCTTGTTTGTCATGCCACATTAGTAATGTATATATTGTGAAGTGCTGTGAGAATGCTTAATGTCTTGAAGATGCACCCACAAAATGACAGTTGTTAAACACTAGCGTCTATCTCCAGCTTCTCACTTACAATTTGATGCAATATGTGATCAGATTAGCTGGATATGTGCTTCAGCATTTCACAGCTTAATATTTGTTCAGATGTAGAAGATTTTACTCATAAGTACTTCATTGGATGTTGATTTGTACCTCATTGGCGACAGATTGGTGTACTCTACACACAGAATTCATATTACTAATCAGTACGTGTTTAATACTTTTCTAATTTGACCTGTTGTGACGATATTCTACTTACCATTGATCTTTTCTATACTGCCAGGTTCTATCACAAAGTATTTGATAAATCATTCAGTATACCTTTGATTTATTTTCAGAAACACATCACAAATCCAGTAACAAAGCAGAACTACAGGATTGTACAACTGGACCTCTTCTGCCACCACCCTATATTTTTTTGGGATGGTTACTAAGGATAGGCCATGGCGTATACCAAAGATCACTATTTTATATTTTACCATCTGTGCCAAATTAATGTGTCTCTTAATATATTAATGTTAGGGCACTGTCAATAGTAGTATCACAGATACACTTTAAGAAAATGAAACAGTTTACATTCCCCTGTGAAAACCCACTATCATGTAATGTTTATTGAAATGGACGACACTTGTATCTCTTGTGTTGGAGTTACTGTTGCAATGAATGTGATGCTTTAGTATGACATATTAAAAACAACTGCAGTAAAATAAATTTGTTTATTGCAAAAGGAGTTATGTCTTTTACATATGTTGTTTTGTCCCATTGTATATGAGTGTGTGTTCACAATCCCTTCTCCCATCCCCACCCAGGGAAAGTAATTACATAATCATTGCATAATGTTACATCCTGTGTGTGTATGTCTTGGAAGTGGGGGAGTCGACACACTTTTGAGAATAGTTTATTGTTCCATCCACTAATGAATATAGGTCCAAGGATAATATTTTTTGACTGAGTTGTCTTACATTTCTTCAAAAGTAAAGCTGTGAAAAATATGAAATTAAAATATTTTGTGATTGGGTCTGCACGGAATGTTGAATGTTTTGTTATAATATATTCAGTTGCTTGACATTTATTCGATTACTGTGCACTGTTAGACATTAGCAGTATTGGCTACCCATGTAATACGTATTAGTGACATGAAAATTCCTGCCGGACTGCGACTTGAACCTACATTTCTCTCTTGTTGTGAGGAAATATTCCATGAAGTTCTGGGTTTGCAGTCAGATGTTACTGAACCAGTCTTCTGACTGCATAACTTCCAGCAATGTGAATGGAATGAAGAGATACTGAATATTCATCTGTCCGAGAAACCTCAGCAAAGATTCAGTGTGTATATGTTTAGAATAAGGTATAAAAACCCAGTTGTAACACACTCAGCCAATGATACACAGCTTCTATTTCTTTTCCTTTGATTCTTCCCACACGTCACCCCTCCTCTGCTTGTAATTTCAGATTGATCAGTGTGTGAGAGTGCATAATGGGCTCTGAAAATGAACACTGAGTTCTTCTACATATTTTGTTTGGTTTGTCATTTTGGATATGACATGATCTTGAAGAAATAGAACAAGCAGAAGTAGCAGCTGTTATGACCAGTGCTTGATTTGTGAAAAAGTAGTGGTACCAGTAACTGTGGCCTACCACTGAATGTTTCTCATTAATGTCTTTAAAACATTATTTTAATGGTTTTTTTATCAGAGGTATCAGTATGGTATACCACCACAAATCAAGCACTGGTTATAACAACAAAAGCAATTGTCTGGTTTAAAATAGTCACACTGACAGTACCTGGATTGCTTTGTCATATCACAGCAATAAAAAAAGGAAGTTTGTTTGACAATATTATAAAAAAGGATAGGTGCTACCCACTATATAGTGCAGATGCTGATTCACAGTTAGGCACAACAAAACTACTGTCAAACAAAGCTTTCAGCCAAACAGGCATTCATCACAATTAGACAACATATATTCAGTATCTCTGCTATGTGGTGAGTAGCAACTACCCTTTTCATAACATTGTCACTATTACGTAATGGATTTTCCATTGTGTGGAGATTAGTGTTTAATGTACCATTGACCACAGGAGTAAGGACAGACTATCAGGATTCATCCAACAGACAGAGCTTCTCTCTTACTATGCGGTCTCCATCGAGATGGACACAATCTTCCTCAAGGCTTTTCACATCAGATCTGTGGCTGAGCAGCAGGCAACTGCATATTGCCTCAGACTGAATTAGTGATAAGTAAAGAAAATAAACAGAGAGGAAATTTGTTCAGTGCATAAACTTGAAACTGATATTCAGTTGACAGATTTTTCGACCAAAAGTTGGTTTACACTACACAAAGTGGTTCACAGTAGATGTTTTCTTCTTAATTGAAAGTCATGACAGTTTCTGTTCATCATTATGTTTGAGAATTATTCCCAAACTATATGTATATATAAAAAAGCTTTTAGTCGTGACTGAAGTATAGTGAGTTTGATTTCGTGGCTGTTATTTATTTCCATTTATCTGCTTTACTTTCCTGATTTTCTTCAGCTGCCATATGTGACACAGCTGTTTCAGCCAGAATGATGGATTTTCATTTCCTTACAACGCAAATGAAGGTGGAAAATATACTGCTTAAGTCAAACAAGGTTAAAAAAAAATATGGAAATTCCTTGTACATTGCAAAAGAATGAAATACTGCATAACTGGAGCTTCAGTAGTTAAGCGAGGCTATTTGTCTGTATGGAGGCTGAGAATCTGGAAGATTGCAGCAAAGTGCAGGAAGGCTTGCAGAGAATCAACAATTGGTGGAGTGTCTTGCATTGTGAATAACTGTCAAGGCAGATCTCCACGTTGATGCACCACATTCTAGTGAGCAACAATGTGTCACTGAAGAGATTATTCCAATTTCCATCAGCTGAAGTCTTGGTACAAGAACTGCTCTCCACACAACAATGACCTGTGCCTCTGCACATTTTTGCATTTATGCAAAAGCAATGTCAGTTATGTTGTATTTGTTTCTTCAGTGAGAGTACGTCTATAGGTAATAAGTTTCCAGTACCAAATTGACTTGACGATTCCTCGATGCCTCGGGACGTGTCCTAACAGTCAGTCCCATTTTTTAGTTGTGCCATTAATTTCTCTTCTTACCAGATTTATTCAGTGCCATCTATTTAGTTATCCAGTATACCCACACAATCTTCACCATTCTTCTGTAACCCTACATTTCAGACCCTTTATTCTTATGCAAATTAATTTTCAGATTGTGTAAACACCTACTTTATCACCCTAAATTAACACTGACCTTAACAAGACTGAATACGTGTTTTGTTGTGATGACTGATCTGTAGTGTAACCAGAGCATTAGGTTAGGGTGGCTAGGTGACAGTTCAGTTACTTGTGGCCAAGCTGAAATGTGAAAGCAGTGTGCTAAGAGTAAAGTATTGTCCTATACCTGTGCAGATAGTACTGTACAGGTCGGTACAGTGGAAGTGGTGGGGGTTTCGTTGTGTGTGAGCACTATCTGGCAGGGGGGATTCAGTTCAATGAATGAGGCCTGCTCAAAAGCAGAACTCCTAAGCTACAGTCAGTGAGTCTGCAAAAGATCTCAAGGACATCTCATTCCAGTGTGACTAATAATATAACTGACTGAAGTGGCTAATAAGAAAAATCACTCCATTAACAATTAATGCAACTGCTGATAGTGTACTAAGCACAGTGCTCAGCAGATTACTGCATACTAAGATGGTCACCCCCTCGTAACAAAAAGGTAGTCACACCTGGGGCAGTGTGGCTGCCAAGCTATTTTGAGCTAGATGTAACATATTGATCTGTAGAGCAGCATGATGTCTATGTTCATGCCATATTTAGTGCACTTTTTGTTATAAAAATGAACTGTAAGGTAAATTCAGAAAGCACATACGGGTTAGGAAACAAGTATCTTGTGAGTGCACGACATACACTGTACGTATTCTAAATAAAAAAGAATGTCATACTGTCATTTAACCACATACATTGTACATTATCTAGTTTATTTCATGATAAATAGTTGAGGAGGTCTAACTGGTACATGACTTCAGCATATCACTGTTTGTTTATGTTCCGCACAATGACTAAAAATTTATATATTACATTCTTTGGTCATGTTTTAATATTTATTGTTACTTCTACAAATTCTTAGAGAAATCCATGAAAAAGAAAACAATTACAGTCCTTTCATTGGTCAGTGTCACAAATGTTCAATTATATTAGTAGGACATTGCAAAAAACAAATACACAGAATTTGGATGAAAACAAAGAAGTCATTCTATGAGAGTCTGCCAGAACAAGAAGGAAACAGTGATCTTTTTATGGGTGGTTCTGAGCAAATTACTTTGCTGGGAGCATCTGGATTCAATGCAATCCAGGAGCTAGCTGCTGCTGTTTGTATGCAATGTCCTTATAACAGAAGACTGTGTATACAGTGGAGACAATGATGTGCTGCTGTCTGAGAATCCACCTTCACCCCTTTGTGGCGATGACTCACAATTACTCTTATATATAAATGTCAGGTGGTTAAAAAATAAAACTGGTATTCTTAGTATTCCGTTAGGTGTAAACAGGAAGACTACATTATGTGTTAATAAACACTGGCTCAGTGAAGATAAGCTACAACTGTACATATCACAGGGGACAGTCCTGCCATGCTGTGGCACCCACCACTTGCTCTAATTACACCCCAACTACTACCAATAAATTTTTCTCTCCTTTCTGTCTCTGGGTGTCTTTTGGTTCTGATTTTCAGTAATAATTGTATGTGATGTAGGCATAAATCTGCCCATTTGTTATTTTGTTCAGGTTTCATTGTTACAGTTGGAGTCTCAGTGTCTGACAGCAAAAATACAATTAGTTTTGTTTAAAACTGTGTTAATTAAAGTTTATGTCTGATTAAAAATTTTACTAAAGTAAATAGCAGTGAAAATATTTTGAGCTAATTGAGCTAATAAATAGATTTGGTAGCATTCCTACTTTTCATTAACATAGTTAAAATTTTGTGGAAAAAATTAACTTACAAGATAATCATCATTAAAGTTCAGAAGTAGACACATTTTACATTGCAAATTTTGACTCTGTGCTTATTAGATTTCATCTCCGAGTGCTGTACTTCTGTTACTCCAATTTTTATGCATACGGTGGCTTACTTCATTAACTGATTAGTTATGAAAATTGTGTAATCTCTCACAATGTTCAGTATTGCGCTTGTACCCGTAAATGGATTAGTGCCAATGCAGATGCATTAAATGATTCCACATACTATTCCAAAGTCTAGATCACTACACTTTTTACAGAACAAATTATTGTTAATAATTATAGTCTATACTGAGTAGTATATTTTTTTCATATGACGTTAAGAAATTGGTCGTCATCCAACAATTGGACCTTGAAGACAACACATGAAAAGTGAAACCAAAATTGTGGCGGTGTGTACATTTTCGAGCAAACACCATTCTGCACTGATTAAGATTTTCCACTTTATGACTTCAGAATGGTGTGCTACTGAAGAGGTCACACAGAAGTGACTACATAATTGTCCCATGGGGCTTATCCTGTAATAGATGCAAAACCTGACCCACATCACAATACACTCCAGTCCTATCCCTGACATCTCCCATCCCATGGAAGGCCGAGGCAAATGTGAAAGCAGTCATGTGATCTACCCAGTTATCTGCAGTCACTTTCTGTCACACTACACGGTCATGTCCACTGCCAAGTTGTGTCTCCAAATGAATGGCCAATGCCAAACTGGCCGAGAGACAGCCGGATCACCCATTTGCCGAGCATGCCACCCGACACGATATGCTCGAATTAAGTGACTTCTTCACTGACTGGATTCTTTCCACCCACACCACCACCCTGTTCTTAACCTTCCCTGCTCCCACTGAGATTCTCCGGCCCTACACAACCTTCTACTCCACCGGCACACTGGCAATGTGTTTTTCCCTTCTCTACTTAACTCCACTTCCCCCACAGCCCCAGCATAGCCTGCAGATGCTGCAACTAGCAGCTCACTATCTTGTCTCTACTATGTCCCAGCATCCTCCACTCTCTCTCTCTCTCTCTCTCTCTCTCTCTCTCTCTCTCTCTCCCTCTCGCCTGCTCAGTTTCCTTTTTCCATTTTCTAGATTCGCCAATGACTCTAAAATATTGTTGTTCACATTTCACAAGTGGGACTTCAAAATGTTTACACAAACAATTTTTGTAAGTTCTACCTAAGTACATAAAATGCACATAATTTGATTTTCATTGTAAGTGTCAATCACTCATAGTGATATCTGAAACTGAGATCATGATTTAATGTATAGTTTACTGCAATAGGTGTGCAACTGGTGCCACTTGCAGAATAGTAAGATTCAGTTTTTGGATTCTGCTATCTCTCAATTGTACAATCACAGTTCTTTTATTTTGGACTATGCCGTACAGTGCTGAGAAGTTCACAATCCATGTTGCTTATTCACTACCTCCATAAATTGCAGTTACTGCTCTTAAAATATCTTGGCAGGCTGTTCTACCACTTGCGTTCATTCACAAATTTTTGTTTGTCTGAACTAATGGTATTGTGATCAGATATCTTATTACACATATTTGATTAATCTTAATGGTACATGGAAAATAAAAAGTAACTGTGAAAGTAAATACCTTTTTTATGTTTTCTTGTATCGTGTCCTGACATGAGGTCCTTCCTACCCAAGATTATACCTACTTAACCCAGAGTCCTTTTTTGTAACTCTTTGTCTTAGGTACATATCACAAAATATTTATGCTGGATAGCACCTTTGTGGATGTAGATCTGGTGCAACCGTTACTGCTCTCATTTACAACAGCAGTGTTCTGTTACTGTGTGTACTAATCCATAGAAGTACTATTATTATAACATGCTACCATTTTGTCAAAAGGAAGGAATTATGATTGATCCAAGCGCTATAATGCTTGTCCCTGAATTTATTAAAATTTTGGTGATTAACACAAATTGAATTCAATATTATTCATCTGAGAAAGATAATTTTAATCCAGAAAGTTATACAAATTGAGTGAAAGGTTTCATGTATTTTTTTTATGTATTCTGTTTAGCCTTCAGCAGTATAACACTGTTTAGCCAAGGTTCCCTGTACTTGGAATGTGTTTATTGTTTATGGATTCATCACCTCAACAAACTCATTGCATTAGTATGTAGACTACTCCATAATTTAATTGTAAGATATGCATATTAACACTATGTGTAGGTATCTATCCACCATTTGAAATTTTAGTTTTCCTAAATTTGCCTGATGAACTTATAATTGACTTAACAGTAACTCTTACAGGCATATCTTGTATATGAAGAATAGAAATATTTACAAAATGGACTCATTCCTCATATAATTTGTTTACTTCACTAAATGGAAACAAACACTTTAAGTGTCAATGAGCACTCTGTATAGTATAGCATTTAGTATTGCAGTTCTGGGCAACCTGTTTTTCCAGTTGGAAAGGGAGTTGCTACGGGCCTTTCTGTATACAGAAAATGTTTGACTGCTGCCCTGGCCAGCACATTCTGCAGATGTCTGACCAATTGAAAACGTCTGGTCAATGGTGGCCGAGCAACTGGCTCATCACAATACGCCAGTCACTACTCTCGATGAACTGTGGTATCGTGTTGAAGCTACATGGGCAGCTGTACCTGTACACAGCATCCGAGCTCTGTTTGACTCAATGGTCAGGCATTATTACGGCCAGAGGTGGTTGTTCTGGGTACTGATTTCTCAGAATGTATGCACCCAAATTGCTTCAAAATGTAACCACATGTCAGTTCTAGTATAATATATTTGTTCAATGAATACTCGTTCATCATCTGCATTTCTTCTTGGTGTACTAATTTTAATGGCCAGTAGTGTATTTGCCTCCTAGAACGTGAATGTATATTGAATCCCCCTCTATAGGTATCAATATAAAGCCATGTGAGGAGCTACAATGTTAAAAAATCCGTGTGCTGCCAGTCCGTAATTTGCCAAAGAATATTATTCCGTAAATTTCACCTCACCTCAGCTCTGCGCATGAGCGTGGAACCACCGGCGACTGCTTAAACGAACCTAAAACCGTACGCCGCCAATGCAACTCGTTTTCGGCCAAGCAAGAACCGTAGACGGCGATATGAGACGGGGCTGAAAGGATCGCCGTATTATCTGAGGCAGCGTCTTCAGCTGCCATCTGTTGGCAACGCCGAACAACTCTACAGTATTGAAGCACTGCATATTTCACTTCGCATTGACAAGTTCAACACGAAAACGTTCGAATTAACATTCATTTTTGCAGGTATATCAGTTGCTTATTCGTAGTTTGCTAACAAAATAGCAATAAGCGCCCACGTATTTTTACTATCTGTGAACAATATACTTCATAACCAAAAAGTTTCTTGGTAAGGTGTGCTATACATATGGTAACTTGCTTCATGTACTTATCCTCGTCGCCAAATTTTGTTGTGTCTAGTATTTTTGGAAGGCTCTGATGATCATATCGGAGCCTGCCAGTTTAATTTAAAGTCTAATGTGATGGAGGTCCCGTACATCAAATGCACCGCACGGGGTGAAATTAGTTACAGCAGTGGAATTGCCGTACGCGTAATTTTCCGTTCGTTACCCGTACGTAGGAGTGTAGCCAGGAAGTTCCTCGATCGCTTTTTAGTTTAGTTTTTTGTGTCGTATTTCAACTTGATGTTTTAGGGTCTTACTTCTACAACACTCCAGGTTTATGTGGACTATATGTAAACAGCGCAGTGGCGTCAACCAAAGCAGGGTGCTTCACGTAAAAATTCTTCCCACGTCGCGTTTAGCTGTGGTTACCGAACACGCAGAAGACAACGATAGGTGTCGTGGAGGGGATTCTGCATGTAGTGTAGGGAAGTGACGCGAGAGGGCAGCAGCTGCCGGCAGTGGCGAGCAACCGCCCCGCATAGTATGGACTGCAGCCGAAAGAGGGCAGGGCGAGCACCGGGGCTGTCTCCCCGCCAGCTCCTACGTGACGGACGAGTGATATGTATTTTTTTTTAACTTTTTAAATTAGATTAGATTACTACTTGTTCCATAGATCATGAATATGACACTTCGTAATGATGTGGAACGTGTCGGGTTAATAAAAAAAGAAGGTGTCTATGCAAGATATTACATTAGACAAAATATTATATGACACTCAATATTTTTAAATTTCTTTTTATTTTTTTTTGTGGGCGTTGGGAAATTAGCCACTTACTATATCCAAAAATTCATCTAATGAGTAGAAAAAGTTGCCATTAAGAAATTCTTTTAATTTCCTTTTAAATGCTATATGGGTGTCTGTGAGACTTTTGACGCTATTAGATAAGTGACCAAAGACTTTCGTGGCAGCATAATTTACCCCCCCCCCCCCCCCCCGAGCCAAAGTTAGATTTAACCTTGAGTAGTGAAGATCATCCTTTCTCCTAGTGTTGTAGCCATGTACACTGCTATTACTTTTGAATTCGTTCGGATTGTCAATAACAAATTTCATAAGTGAATATATATATTGTGAGGCTACAGTGAAGATTTCTAGCGCTTTAAATAAGTGTCTGCAGAATGATCTTGGATGAGCTCCAGCAATTATTCTGATTACACGCTTTTGTGCAATGAACACTCTTTTACTCAATGATGAGTTACCCCAGAATATGATGCCATACGAAAGCAGAGAATGGAAATAGGCGTGGTAAGCTAATTTACTGAGATGTGTATTTGCAATGACCCTAATAGCATAAGCAGCTCAACTCAAACGTTTCAGCAGATCCTCAGTGTGTTTTTTCCCAGTTCAACCCCTCATCAATGCATACACCTAGAAATTTTGAATATTCTACCTTAGCTACCGATTTCTGATCAAAGTCTATATTTATTAATGGGGTCATTCCATTTACTGTGTGGAACTGTATATATTGTGTTTTGTCAAAGTTTAATGAGAGCCCATTTGCAGAGAACCACTTAATGATTTTCTGGAAAACATCGTTTACAATTTCATCTGTTAATTCTTGTCTGTTGGGTGTGATAGCTATACTTGTATCATCAGCAAAAAGTACAAACTTTGCATCTTTGTGAATATAGAATGGCAAGTCATTAATATATATTAAGAACAGCGGAGGACCCAAGACCGAACCTTGCGGCACTCCATTCTTGATTGTTCCCCAGTTTGAGAAATCACCAGTTTTTTTTTTCATATTATGTGAACTGCTTATTTCAGCTTTCTGCACTCTTTCAGTTATGTATGATTTAAACAATTTGAGCACTGTCCCATTCATACCACAGTACTTGAGCTTATCTGGAAGTATTCCATGATTTACAAAATCAAAAGCCTTTGATAAATCACAAAAAACCCCAATGGGTGACTTCTGGTTACTCAGAGCATTTAATATTTCATTAGTGAAAGTATACATAGCATTCTGCGGAAGCTGTTGTCAGGTTGTTGGTGAAATGGTTCAGGGATTCCGGACTGGAGCAGATTCGTTTGCCACGAAGACCTAGGCTATAGGGAAGGGACCATTTGATGTGGAATGGGTGGCAGCTGTCATAATGGAGGTACTGTTGCTTGTTGGTGGGTTTGATGTGGACGGACGTGTGAAGCTGGCCATTGGACAGGTCGAGGTCAACGTCAAGGAAAGTGGCATGGGATTTGGAGTAGGACCAGATGAATCTGATGGAACCAAAGGAGTTGAGGTTGGAGAGGAAATTCTGGAGTTCTTCTGCATCCTGGTACCCGTGGCTGTTCCCTTTAATTGTTGGTATGTCTGGCCTTCAAAAGTGAAGAAGTTGTGGGTCAGGATGAAGCTGGCTAAGGTGATGAGGAAAGAGGTTTTAGGTAGATTTCAAGTGTCCGCGACTCATACCTCACCTGTCATTCAACATCATCTTTGCCTCTTCACTTCTGCCTCGACTGACATCTCTGCCCAAATTCTTTGTCTTTAAATATGTCTGCTTGTGAGATGTCTGCTTGTGTCTGTATATGTGTGGATGGATATGTGTGTGTGTGTGTGTGTGTGTGTGTGTGTGTGTGCACGCGCGCGCGAGAGTGCATACCTGACTGACATTTTGCTGTAATATTTTAATATTTATACTGATAAAGTTACACTGCCATTCTGGCTAAGTTTAGGTCAGTTACGGACAACACATTATTTTACTTACATAAAATGCTCTGGGTAATTTTGAGCCATTCCCAAAGTAAATCAGTGGTTAATAAGAAGCCTAAATAAATTGTTCTCGTCCGGTAATGCAGGTTTACTTTGAAATTTAAAGATATTTATATAGACCTGTTATGATTCTGTAGGCTGAAGAGCGGCGTAGTAAGCTGCTGCCAGCCCGCCCCCTTCGGGGGGAATTGAAATTCAATAAAGAAAAAAAAAAAAAAAAAAAAAAAGACCTGTTATTAACTGCTATTAAGCTAAAGGGGTATAAATGTAAAATAACACATTCTTTCAGGATGTTTTTAATGACACATGTTACAAATAATAGTGCACACATTGTCTTCAAAGTAGAACAACACTTTCACTAATACCATGTAGTAAATACATTCCATCAAACATTTTCAGATATAGAGTGTAGATGTTCAGTGCTATTATGGAACATGCCCCTTTCTGTTAACAGCTATTGGGCGAGATTCAGATTTTCTACTAATACACTGTACAAACTCCAGCCTAGCTTACAAGCCAAAACCTATTTCTTTTTTCCTTTCTTGGTCCTGCAATTGCAACTTATTTTAAATGAGATATACTTGCATAAAATATCTGCTGCAGTCACATTTCCAGCGTATGATTTACCTTCATACAGTCTGATGACAAATCATATATTTGGAAGCTATATTCAAAGATAAATGTAAATTTAACGAACAAATCTATCAGCAAGCCTAGTACCATGCTCCCTTATTGGTAGTGACAGAAATGATGTTTATAAGTTCCCTGTGAGACTGCTGTTTATATCTAATTCGGCTAATTTCATGCTACCATCAGGAGCATCTCCAGGCTAATTATTTTAATTTCAATGTCTGAAGACTGGAGCTAGAGTTTTTATACATTTTCTTGGTTTTGGGTTTATCTTGGTCCCAATGGGAAAGATTGCAGGAACTCGACTTAACCATTCAGTTAATTTTATTCATTTCTGCCCTTTTGTCTTCTATTACATTTCTGTTACTTGCTTTCCAATCAATATGAACAGAAAAATCAGAAGAGGTAATAGGATGGTTTATTAGTAATTTAATTACAAAATAGAAGTCTTAGAGACAAAACTGCCTCTGCTAGCAGATAAAACAGAAAGTAGTGAGTGGGACCGTACAAAGTTATAATGACTCGTAAAAATTTTGACCTGATTGACTATAGAGTATGGTTTAAACGTATATTTAGGATGCTCACAACAATAAATTGTACTTTCTTCAACACAATAAAAAAGTAAAAAAAAAACATTTATGCACGATGCAAGTACAACCTTACATTCAGTAAACATTAACGTTACTGGGAGACTATTATTTCTGGTGCAACGTTGCCGAAGATCTGTAGTATACTAATAAAGATTAGACTTGTTACTGTTTCCTACAGCCTACTTTTGATGATACGACTAGTTTTATTTGAACACATTTCAAAAATATTGTATTCTCTGGTACTTTCGTAATCATTCTCCTAACGCCATGAAGAAGTATATGCAGAAAATATTTTGTGAGGTAGGCCTGGCAAAAATATAAAGCATGCGTAATCATAAAGGCACGTTTATCGATTCTATTTACTATATATGAATGCAATGCTTTATTTCGTATAACAAGAGACATTTGGCGAATTTTCGTACTACGGAGTAGCAGGAACAAGAAGTAAGTTGATATAGAACTTTAAATTAGCGATTGATTTTACCCTGCACTTGCGACCTAATATTGGTTCCCTTTTGTCCTGACTATTGGGTAGGACCAATTTAAGGCTAATTACGAAAACAGGTGTTGAAACTCGATACCGTACCACGAACTGCGACATCTGCTTTCGCTATTAATAAAGAATAGCAGGTAAAAAACTGTTATGGTACCCACAACAAACGCTTTTCGACTCACTTAGCTTTAAATTGTTGAGATTTTTTGTAGAAAAATATCCGACATGTTCCGTTTGAAGCCACTGATTAGTTTTAGCACTGCATTAGAGAGCTAAGTGTACTTCTTTAATAAACACGGGCCACAGCTAAATACTCTGCAGCAGTCAATGTACCAGCAGGCGGCCGTACTTTACTTACACAGAGTTTCATGCTCTGCAGCTCGCGCCTACCATCTGTCGGTGGCAGTCCGTACTACTCGAGCCCGGATTCTCTCCACTGCGCCCAGCTGCTGCTCTCTCGCGTCACTCTTGTACACTACGTGCAGCCGGATGGGTTCCAATCTCCGCCATACACCTCCTGCCGTCTTCTGCTTGCTTGGATTTCCAAAGTATCCATTTTGTTTCCCATTTTTCATTAGAGTTGTCCATTTTCTCTTTACTTTAGTATATGATACACTTATATCAATTGGTTTAAATTTCACAACTACACGTATCTTTACGATAGTTGCCAAAAGTGCCCCGTGAATAATTTGTCACACTAAACAAATTTCTTTGTTTTCAATTCTGTTTTCTTTCAAGGATTTCGATTCTGTATAATATTGACCTGCATCCACAATTACATCTATTTTCATGCATTGTTGTAAAGATGTTATGTTGTAATGTTAATAAATAAATAAATTACATAAAAAAGCACGCCCTTCTGGCGCATAATTTTTGAAAGTCTGGATGGCATTCGCGCTAACCAGGAAGAAAAAGGAAAAAAAAAAGAAAAAAAAATGCTGAGTGCAACGGACCGTCTGACGCCGTCCCAGATGGTGCCAAAGCAGATATTGTTGGCATTTAAGCATCACTTTTTCTCATAATTCGAGAGTTCCACTGGGTAAGACGAAACGTGGGAAGAATTTTTACGTGAAGCTCCCTGGTTTCGTTGACGTCACTGCGCTGTTTACATCTAGTCCACATAAACCTGGAGTACAGTCGAAGTAAGACCCTAAAACATCAAGTTGGAAAGTATGCTTGAAATTCGATACAAAAAACTAAACTAAAAAAGTGTGTAATCAAGCACTGAGATCGACTGAGGAAGTTCCTGGCTACACTCCTAAGTACGGCAATTCCACTGCTGTAACTAATGTCACCCCGTGCCGAACGGAAAATTATGCGTACGGCAATTCCACTGCTGTAACTAACGTCACCCTGTGCCGCGCATTTGATGCACGAGGACCTCCATCACGCAAACGTTATAATTACACAGGCAGGCTCCGATATAATCATCAGAGCCGTCCGAAAATAAGCCAAGGCTAGACACAACACTTGGCGACGAGTCCAATGAAACAAGTTTTTTTTTTTTCTTTATTGTGATTTCATTCCCCTCCCACATACGGGCAGGGGAGGGCTGTCAGCAGCACAATCCGCCGCTCTTCAGCCGAGCGATATGACAATTAAAACAAGAATAAAATAATACATACATAAGGAGGTGAAAAGGGGGAACATAAAACAGAGTAAGGGGAGAAAATGGAGGTAAAAATACACTGATATGTAGACGTTCATTGGGGACAGTTAAAAAAGTCACCAGAAAGTTAAAAAACACAATTGGTGATTCTTAAAACACATGGAAGTCACTAGTTGCACAGGCACAGGTTAAAAGTCGGCCACAGTATTAAAAACACTCCGAAACAACACACTTAAAACCCACTCGG